>NC_068358.1:127351156-127496156 GCF_020536995.1 Dreissena polymorpha
CTTCAAAGATCGAGCGAGCCTTTTTACCTGTTTACTTATATATATCTAATTTAAGGTTACACAGATGTAAAGTTGTCGTGGCCGAGTGGGTAAGGCGATGAAATTGAAATCTTTTGGGATTTTCCCGCGCAGGTTCGATTCCTGCCGACATCGCATACTTTTTGCGACGCGTTTTATTTCTTTTCTAACGTAATTTGATTTAATATAGCACATAAGCTATGTTTATTGTTAAATATGTTGAAAATTGTATGCACATCCTTCAATTTTAAAATTAAAACAACGTTATGGCTAAATTGATTAATTTACTGCTGAAAATACGAATGATGCATGTTGCATTTTTATTTTTATTTCAAAAAGTAAATGGCAAATCTGTCTATTTTTTGGTATTTTTGCTGTATATAGTGTTTCTATAAAAACTTAATTTAAAATATAACTTAAATGATACTATTTTGAATTTTATGACACTTTGTTTTTAACCGACCCAATTTTTACTTGGCTGAAATCACTTACATTTCATGGCGCTATTCCATAGATTAAAATTTATAAAAAATAAATGTCTGTAAAAGAATACTTATTTCATCTTGTTTAAACTTTAAACACCTTTACTGCATCTGTACACACCAACTGCATGCCCATATTTGGAAATTTGAATGAATTATGGAACTTTTATATACCCCAGAGGTGAAAATAAACTGTACAAAAGCCGAGCGTGAGGGTGGTTTTGAAAAAATCGGTTTATTTTTTTTTAAGCATGGAAAGCTACCTACAAATTTGCATGTAGTTTAGTGAAATGATGCTGATTAGGAAAATAATTAATTAAATTATATTTGGATATGTGCCCATTAGAGGTGCGCAAGCTTAAAAAGGTAGAATTACCGAAATTCCCGTTCTTACACGTTGTAGCATGGATCGGGTATTGAACACGATACACGTGTGTATTAGCACCCTACTGTAGTCCCGGCGGGGTTATCAACTGCACCAATACACCGGTAAGCAACCAGGGGAATATCATATGAAAAAAGAACTATCATGCATGTTTGATTTGTTAAAGTGTGTCACAAAATTTCCCTAACTGCCGATGTCGGCTATAATTTCGGTATAAACATGCAAAGAAATTAACATATATATATAATGTTAATGCCGATATGTTATTGGACATTTTGTATGTCAAATGTTCATTATTTGTATTAAAATTAAGACGATTGTATTGAACACGATACACGTGTGTATTAGCACCCTACTGTAGTCCCGGCGGGGTTATCAACTGCACCAATACACCGGTAAGCAACCAGGGGAATATCATATGAAAAAACAACTATCATGCATGTTTGATGTGTTAAAGTGTGTCACTAAATTTCCCTAACTGCCGATGTCGGCTATAATTTCGGTATAAACATGCACAGAAATTAACATATATATAATGTTATTGCCGGTATGTTATTGGACATTTTGTATGTCAAATGTTCATTATTTGTATTAAAATTAAGACGATGCTTATTTGCCAGAAAGCGTTTATTTCAAATTCAAAACAAGCAATAATCATACATAATACCAAAATATAAAACTAACAAAATGACAACACTCTCGCTTAACGCAACGTTCAGAAGCACGCGCACTTAACAAAATTATTGCAACTAATGCAAGCTGTAATTAATATGTGACTACTTGCTATACAACCAGTATCATGCGAAAATTGATCTTATTTAATTGTGGTTCCCTCTTTGAATTTATGTTGCCTGTCGACTTTTAGAATAATGTGTCAGTAATAAATGTTTTTCTTCAGTTTCACATGTTTTTTTAAGAAAATTTAGTGAAAGATGCAAATGTGTCTTATTTATTTTTTTCTGTGTCTTCAATGTATCTTATTTATATGTGACTGCGTGCTTATTTTTTTTTTCAAGAAATGAAAGATGCAAATGTGTCTTATTTTAATTGTATCCATGTCTTAAATGTGGCTTATTTATATAAGATAAAATGATATACTGCCAGTGTCATGCAAAAAAGGATCTAATTTCTTAATATCCACATTCACGCTTTGTTCTTTATTAGCACCGTCTTTAATTAGGCTATCTATTTAAAGTACAGATTACTGTGAACTTAATAATTGTGCAACGGTGATGTTGATCCATTATCGTTGTTAATTTAAAATGTAGACAACAAGTTAGCAATTAATGAAATCAGTTATTTTGGAAGTAAATCTAATTTTTTCTGTACAGTAGCCAGGTGGATGTGTATTGAGCGGATAAGATAGGGATCACCACAACAAGTTTCTAATACACAGTATAGACTTCCCCTATTATTATTAATTACCTGATTGGAATAAATAAAGTGTTAAAGATCATTTCATGTGAAAAGCAGGATTTCTGACATAATTTCAATCGTTTTGCTTTTATGCACAATTTCATGGAACAATGAATATATTGGCGCGATGGAACACAATTTATAAATCAAGCTGACAGTATAGTATCATTTTTTAATTATGTGTAATTTAATTCGCATCTCTCCCTTAACTCGTTCAATGACACGTGAACTTATATCAATTATAAAACATCACGTGCATCATTAAATATTTTTTTTTAATTATGAAAACATATATGTTCTACATGGTTTTGTTTAGTTTTTTTTCTCAACCAGAGAGACATTATACAACATTGTTATATATAAAGCGCTTTACTTTTCTACATTACATAAAGATATATCGATTTTTTTGTTAAGTGTACGTGCTTGACATATTTATAAAAAGGCAGTGTTTATTTTTGTAATAAAATCGAAAATTGACATTTAATTTGATGCAATCCACATTGTTTAGCGGCCAAGCGCAGTATTCCGCTCTCGGCGGCCGATGGTGTATTGCAATATATACAATGAAAAGCTGGGTTTCTGACATAATTTCAATCGTTTTGTTGACGCGGAAGTGCTTTTTGGTGGCCAAAAATACTATTGTTCCCTTTATTTAAACCTAAATCAGTATTTTTTTACACTTGAAGGTTTGTACAGCGGGGATTTCGGTACCGGCGCGGGTTTATGTGCTTGTTAAGAATTACCGAAATCCCCGCTAAGAGGCAACATATTATCCTGATTTATGCTTTGATTAAACATTGATAACTAAATTGCAAAAGTGTATAGCATATTGTAAATAAGGTAGTACGATATCATTTGTTTCATCAGATTTGTTTGGAAAATACTTTCTGAAGACTTATTATTACTATGTCATGTTATATTTACATATACTTTTGTGTAACCAATGTTTTAAATGTACATTTTACCTTTTTTACATTCGTTTACACATTTTTCACATTAATAAACTATTTAATAATGGAAAAAATATTCTGATAAGAGTGTTTAACTGATTAACACTAATATGATTGTGTACAAATCAACATTAATGCAAAGCCAAAACCCAAACATAATGACATATAGACCCTTTAAGGCGTAATATGGGGGATTGGCGTAAACATGGGTGATTTCGGCTCTGGGCGTACGAATGTAGCAGTACCGAAATCCCCGCTAATTATTTTCCAAAAGAAGTAACCGAATGGGAGATAATACATGTCACTGGTTGCTAATGAAAAAAAAAACACTATAATAATTTTGTTGACACTTGAAGGTTTGTACAGCAGGATTTCGGTACCGGCGCGCGTTTAAGTTCTAGTGTAGAATAACCGAAATCCCCACTGAGAGGCAACTTAATGCTGTCAAGAGTGCTTAATAATTAAAATTAATATCATTTTTTTGCACCTTAACATTCATGTGAAGTCAAAAACCATTCATACCGATGACCTATTGACCCTTTAAGGCGTAAATATGGGGATTTCGGTACTAGGCGGGCGAATGTAGAATTACCGAAATCCCCTTTTCATCATCGCACATTAGTGTAACATAAATTTTAACACAATATATGTAGGGAAACTCATATGATTCGCGTAATGTGAAAATGATTATTATGCTATAATTCGACCACGAAACTTGACGTGACTTAATACCGGACATTATGGAATGGAGCTACGCTTGCCGTATTTGACATAAGACCCATTTTCGCAAATTATCTTATCAATGCTTATATGAATTTGATTGCTATAATCTAATGCGTATTCGACACGGAATTATTGTCAAGGTTTTTCATTTTGTCAATATTTATCATAGCAGGGGACATTGCTGACATCAATATGGATACTGTTTTCATTTTCTGTCGAGAAATGATATGACTTATTATCAAGATTATTTTATAGTACGGTAGCGTTCTCTTCACAAGTGAGATTTATTTGTACTGGTAAATTGCTCTTATACTCACCATTCGGACTCGACGATCGGCTCGAATAAAAATATTAGTCGATTAAAAGTACAAATTCATCATATTGAGCACGATTATTATTATTATTATTATTATTATTAATATTATTATTATTATTATTATTATTATTATTATTATTATTATTATTATTATTATTATATAGCTTTTAGAAACTTATACCTTAAAAAAAATCCCATTGGAAAAAAAATCCCATGGGAAAAAAAAATCCCATGGGACAAAAAAATCCCATGGGACAATAAAATCCCATGGGATTTTTTTATTATTTTAAAACACGATATAACGCGTTGAAATCGCGAGAAATGCTCATCATTTGTTAAAAGGTAGTGTTTCTGAAGGTTACATGAATAAATCTCTAAAAATCAGAAAAAAATCCCATGGGATTTTTTTTTTCCCATAAAAAAATGGGATTTTTTTTCTATCAAAGTAAATTGAACGAAAATAAGCACAAATGCTTTAACAATGCTTAAAATCGATAACTAAGCACAAACGAACGTGTTTTATGTTTTTGAAAATCCCATGGGATTTTTTCTCCCATAAAAAAAGCTGGAGAAAAATCCCATGGGAGAAACCAAAATTCCCATGGGATAATGAAAAATCCCATGGGATATTACAAAAATCCCATGGGAACCCCAACTTTGCAAATAAAGTTCATAGTGAAGAAAACGCATTTAACAAGCAAAAATAACCAATTATTAATCACAAGTAAGACTTTTATCTTATACTTTATCACAAATAAGCAAATCTTCAAGAAAAAGGGTACTTAAGTTTGCGAAATTTCGGTTTCGCAAAGTTTTTCCGGTGGCCGTTAGGAGTGAACTTGTCTGTCTGTCGGTCGGTCTGTCTGTCGGTCGGTTGGTCCGTATTAAGTGTCCGCTCTCTTATTCCATGTTGTATCTAGATGATGTCTAGGCAAAGGTTGAACATGGGTCATGGCTGGTCGAAAACTAGGTCACGGGGTCACTTAGTGCGTTTTAAACATTGAGCATGGTGTCCGCTCTTTAATTCAAGTAGTTTTCATCCGATCTTCACCAAACTTGGTTAGAAGTTGTATCTAGATGATGTCTAGGTAAAGTTTGAATATTGGTCATGCAGGCTCAAACATTATGTCACGGGGTCACTAAGTGCGTTTTTAACATTCAGCATGTTGTTCGCTCTCTAAATAAAGTAGTGTTCATCGAATACCTTCACCAAACTTGGTCAGAAGTTTTATCTAGATGATCTCTACGCCAAGTTTGAACATAGGCCATGTCTTGCCAAAAAATAGGTCACGGGTCACTGAGTGCGTTTTTTTTTCACATTCAGCATGGTGTCCGCTCGCTCTCTAATTCAAGTAGTTTTCATCCGATCTACACCACACTTGGTCGGAAGTTGTATCTAGATGATGTTTAGGCCAAGTTCGAACATAGGTCATGGTAGGTCAAAAACTAGGTCACGGGGTCACTTAGTACGTTTTACACTTTCAGCATGGTGTCCGCTCTCTAATTCAAGTAGTTTTCATCCGATCTTCACCACACTTGGTCAGAAGTTGTATCTAGATGATGTATAGGTCAAGTTCAAACATGGGCCATGCCGGGTCAAAAACTAGGTTACGGTGTCACTTAATGCGTTTTAAACATTGAGCATGGTGGCCGCTGTTTTTTGTGAAAACAACATGCAAAATATTCTGTGTCAATGCGGCATGTGGGGGCATTTGTAACGTCTGTGAAAAAGCTCTAGTTTCTGTTTAAAGGAAGTCTCTTCTTAGCGAAAATTCAGTTAAGGCGGGAAAAGTCGTCGCTGATTAACCTGTGTGGAATGCAGAATAAACTTATGTACATAAACATATTACTCTGCCTTTCTGTTTGTGTGTGGACAAAAAGATACCAACATTTAAATGTGTTTGGACGGAAATTTAATCTAGTAAATAATTGAGTACTAGTACTAAAAGTAGTCAAAATCATGGAAAAAATGCCTTTCGTACTCAAAAGTGTCATATCTCAGGCTGAAACTCATATCCTGTTTTCATGCCGTAAACAACAATCGTCAACAAATGACATATACCAAAATGTCCGATGAAAGGATATATAAAATGTCTTTGAAAGCGGGGTGCCCTTCTATTAAACTAAGTTGTAACGACGAGTTAATATCAGCCGTGTAATGCGAAAATGGATCTAATGTCATATGCCGCCAGCATAACATCAGCACAGTCCGGTCCGAAGTTACCCAGTTCTTTGAGACCACGAAACCTTGCGTGACTTTATAGCAGACAGCATAGCTACTGACCAGACTGCGCACTACTTATGACGGTACTTGTGACAACTTTCTTAACTCTTTACCACTAAGATAGGAATGTTCATGCATTTGTAGTCCCTTAGAAAGTTATGTTTAATTTAAGACCTTTCTTACTAGCTTCAAGTTTTAAAGGTTTCATTTCCAACCCTTAGATACTGTTTTATGCTGTTTGCACATAGCCATTTAACTTTGCTTCTAAGTGGGAAAGGGTTAAATAATCAAAACAAATAAGACAATCTATAAAGAATTCAGAAATTTATTTGAAAACACCATGATTATCAATTGTACAAAGATAAATGAAACTGGATCAATAAATATTACAAAAGAAAAACACCATATGTAAATAAGTATATACTCATATCAAAACTTACCTTACATGGGAAATATCAATACAGGTAACGTCAATACATAAATACATGTAATTACTTAGTATAAAAAATACACAACAGCCATGGGACTTCCCACAATGATATTTGTACAACAAAAGTAAAATTTAACGTAGAAACAAACTACATGTCTGCAATTGCATCAGAGTGTTTCATATATCAAAGTGTTTTATCTTAGAGTTAAGCTGTATTTATTAGTGGCTTGAGGGTGCAGATAAAATAGATAGCTGTACATAACTTGTTATGCATTGTAAGTATATAATGATATTTACCCATACTTATTACTTATAGTATAGTCTGTTTGGAGTCACTTGAACAGTCTGACACTGTTTTTTTAAACTATATTTACTAGACTGTGAACTTGGACACAATAACATTTGTTTACAAAATGTTAAGATTTAAGACTTTTTTTTCATAATGTTTCGTTTTATATCCACGTTGTGAGAAATATTTGTTGAAAATTTCTATGAAAACAGATTTGTATGATGACGATATTCCAACAATACTTTCAAACCATGACATCTTATGCAAGGAATGTATCATCATGATACAGAACTTTTTCATTTACTAGAGGAATTACAATAATATTTTCAATCCTCGATAAAGAAGCACCATTACAAGATAAAGAAGCACCATTACAAACTATTTTCTTGTTCATCTGAATCAAACAATCATGAATTGACTAAAGGTTAAATCTAATAAATAATAAAATAAAATAATATTCAAATGTATGTTTGACAGTGAAGTACAAAATGTGTGTGTGATAACATATAATAATACATGGAAACAAACGACGACATAATAGCGAGTACAGTTTACACAATTTTTGCTGATTACAGATACAAAATTATGAACTTTAGAAGATATAAGTGTATTTGTAATATTGATAAGATAAACGGAAATTTAAAGAAAACAACACCATCTTCCAGATTGATTATTTTATATCAATCTGCTCCAATAGCTTATGTTGTGCTGTAAAATGTAAAACTATGGTCCGACAATTACAAAAGTTTAAACATGAACTCTGGATCATCAGAATATTTTATTTATGTTTCAGCTTTAGTTATAAAGTGGTATTTAATTTTCATTTGAAAAAGTTTCATTGTGTATGCAGTCGACTTCTTATGAAATGATTCCATTGTGAATTGCTCAGAAACAACAAACATTTAAGTCGCAATCTATGAAAACTGCACATGCTTATCAGGGACAACATTTTCCCCTTTTATTTAATTTTTCATTCACAGGAAGCCTCCTCTAAACAAAAATCCAGTCTAAGACCCAATCACAATTAAGTTTGTGGCTTTGTGGAAATACAAGTAACATTTAGAATGATGTTAAACATGTTCAAGAGATAAACATATGCCATTCAATTTTACATTAATACTTGACTACCTAAAGATGATATTTTATGTAATTAAACAAATGTTAGCCTGTTGAGTTGAGAAATCAAGGAAGATATTTTTTAAGACGTCAAAACTATTAAGAAATCTAGGACGGTAGTTATTTTATAAAATATCGTACACAGTCAATGTTGTTTGACAGGCTTTAATCTAAGTAGGCCTGGTAATAAATCCCATATATAATTGTCAATTAATCGACGCAATCACATTATTTGAGTGAAAAATAGCAAAACCAAGACATAAAATAAATGAAGTATGAAACTAACAAATACATATGTATATCTGGAATAAACAAAAAAAACAAAAATAAATACTTAACAAAAAGAGTAAACAACAGAGTATACTAATAAAGAAATAGATAAATAAGTTCGTTTAATCTGCGAATGCTAATAATTATTTGTCTTTACAGAAGTGTTGTCATTTAAACTACAAATAATTTATCTTTTAAATCACATTTATATCAGATAAATAAATAGCAAATTAATGTAAAATCTTTATAAAAAAGCAACAGAAAGAGAAAACAAAAAGACAGATTATGCAATTTATCAATAAATTATTGAATTATAAGAGTTTTGTGTACTAATCAACAGCAAAACAGTTATTGCCTAGTTTGCAATAATAATTCAGGTAATCAATTGAACTCTTAACTTTCCACAGTTTCTATGGTATATACTAACTATCAAACGTAATATGAATGGTAAAAGTTATAAACATAAATGTGCCTTGTTTGCATAAAAGTAATATTCTGTACCCAAGCGCATAATTTCACTATACAAAAATCTCCAAAATGTCATATTTAGGAAAATGTAAGAAATGTGCGTGAGCACACTTCTTACAAGTAACGCACACTTTTTACAAGTAACTACCCCAAAATCAAAGTACTGACAGTACTGGTGTGACGATGCTTTTGAAGAGGATGGATATAAAAACATCAATTTTAGTTTATCTACATCACCACAATCGTGTATTTGAAGAGGATGGATATAAAAGCATCAATTTAAGTTTATCTACATCACCACAATTGTGTTAGGGTACACACAAAAAATGGGTACGAACAAAATTGGGTAAAAAAAAATTCGATACGAAAAAATTATGCCAAAAAAATGTGGGTACGAACAAAAAAATGGGTACGAGAAATAAATGGATACGAAACAAAATTTGGGTACGAAGAAAATTTGGGTACGAAAAAAAAATTGGGAACGAACATTTTTTTGGGCACAAACAAAAAATGGGTACGAACAAAAAATGGGTACGAACAATTTTGGGTACGAAACAAATTTGGCCCATTCAGCGAAACTGGGAGGCGGCCTCCATTCTCGATCCAATCTAAAAATAACTAGCGGTTTTCCAATCGTCACAACGTTTGAAGTGCCACCTGGCAGTTTCGTGTCTGGTTCCTGTCCCGAAACTCTCGATTAATTTGAAAGAGAACGGGAACCAAGCTGCCTTTACCTTTATCAATGATAATCAGCGAGGTATGCCAATTGAGAAAATTTAGCTAACTCAATCGGTCTTTTAAATAGGTCGCCATTGTGAAGAACTTGTTCATGGTATGATAACTTACACGAGCTGCTTCGCTGAAGCAGCATCGTCAAAAATGTCTTGTTTCTAGAACAGTCCATGTCATAAATGTATGTAGAAACTCTAAAACATTTAATAATTGGATTGATTACACATCCCTTTTTAAAACTGTTGTGCTTGAATAGCTGTTTGGGAAGCAAATCTTAATTCAGGTGCATCTTGCAAAAAAGGGCCTTATGACATAACCAAACCAGTGTTTTATCACCATTTTGGGAATGGGGCAGGGTCCCTTTGAATTGGGGAAAATTCGCAGCGTTTTGACTAAAATTGGGAAATTAGTGTGTTACTGTTTTGCTATAAAAATGCTTCAATTTGAGAATATAAAAGTTTTCAGTATTATTGTTACTAAGGTTGAACTTATATGGCTGGATGGGAGATGAACAAAATGTTGAAATTTACAGAAAAAACATTTGGGTGGAAATATTCCATTTGGGAATTTTAGGTCCCATTTGGGAAAAATATATACTTTTTCCATTGGGAATGGGGCCGAATACCGGATCCGAATTTTAACACAAAAAACACTGCCAACAGCTAGTGTAGCTCCAGACATGCCTCTGCACCCGAATAGTCTGATGGGGAGTTATAATGTCCACTAAACTAAACATTGCATGACTGTATAGCCAACAGAGTAGCTACTAACGAAAGAGCATGAATTCAAAGGATAGTTTGTAGTTACGCTTGACGCATATAACAAAACACACACATTTGCTAGATACAGATCAATTAATTTGATATTTTTATACTATTATTCCTTTTAAAGTAAAATATAACTAGGTTTATGGACAGAATAACAAATGTTGCTAAAAACAACCACAAATATTTACCAAAAGAATAAATTTAGGTAAGCAATTTGCTGTTAAAGCATATGAAGGAAGTAATACAGGTACCAAACACAAGCCAGTAAATAAAATATTTTTCACATCCAAAATATGGCCAATTTCATGTTTCAGAAAAAAAATAAAGGATGCTTATTTTATATGCTCTTGATGGTATAAACTATAATCAAATTTGCAAAATTTAAGTCCTAATTTATTTTACATCAAAATAGTTTACTTCACATGCACAAACAGCAATTCTAACTGGCGTTGAGTATTTAGCCACATGCAACCAGCGTTGTGGCCAAACAAATGCAGCAGAACATACTACCCACGAGGATGTACATGGCGGTCGTTAGCCAGAAAGCAAACCAGTAGAGGGACGGCTCGCGGTAGTTTATGGGATACCAGCAAAATGCTGCTCGAGCAGCAAATTTACTGCTCGACCAGCATTTTTTCTGCTCGAGCAGAAAAATCCTGCTCGACCAGCATTTATTTTTAGATTATGGCATTAGCCAATCAGAACTCTTGTTATATTTGCCAGTTGGTGCGAAACTGGTTTGTTTGGAAAAAATGGCTGCCGCCATGATGGTGCCTTTTTCACATCTTCTGCAAGTTTATGTGACGACCTGTTAAAAGTTTAACATTGACACGCGGAAAGTGCTTTATATTTTGGCAGCAAACTAGTCGATCAAAAAATTGTTGCCATTCGCTTAATAAGAAAATCGATCATAAATGTCTCACGGCTGTTAGACCCCCTAAAACTTTTGCGAAAATCACGACGATGACTGATATTGATAACATTGGCTCAATGGGTGCGCAAGTGTAGGTTCTCTGTTTCTATTGATTTACTTTCTTAATGATTCTTAATAATTGCTTCCGACACAGATGCCGATTGCCTGTGATTGTGCCTTTCTGGTTAACATTGTTTACGTTTCTCGTTCTCCCCATACATGTATATCTGAGACTCAAAATAGGGGCCCCGCCAACTACTGCTTTATCGTGATTCACATGGCCAGACACCCTATCTCTAAGCGTTGTACGGGGAACACCAAACATTCTGGCTGCCGTTTTAACTTTAACGCCTTTCTCGTGGACTGCTTTATACGCGAGGTTCAATGACTCGATATCATATTGACGCCTCTTTATTTTATTTATTAAAAACCTATTGGGCTTTTCCTGAAAGGAAAATTTTATCTTTAAAATGTGTATTTTGTATTCACTCACTCACTCGCCTAGTCACTCACTTACTCACTAGGCCCAGTCACTCACTCACTCGCCCAGTCACTCACTCACTCGCCCAGTCACTCACTCACTCGCCCAGTCACTCACTCACTCGCCCAGTCACTCACTCACTCGCCCGGTCACTCACTCACTCGCCCAGTCACTCACTCACTCGCCCAGTCACTCACTCAATCGCCTAGTCACTCACTCACTCGCCCACTAACTCACTCGCCCAGTCACTCACTCAATCGCCCAGTCACTCACTCAATCGCCCAGTCACTCACTCATTCGCCCAGTCACTCACTCAATCGCCTAGTCACTCACTCACTCGCCCACTCACTCACTCGCCCAGTCACTCACTCACTCGCCCAGTCACTCACTCAATCGCCAAGTCACTCACTCACTGGCCCAGTCACTCACTCACTCGTCCAGTCACTCACTCACTCGCCCAGACGCTCACTCAATAGCCCAGTCGCTCCCTAACTCACACAAGTTTAGTCACTAACCCTACTCATGCACACACTTTTCTCAAAAACAATTTAGATATTTTTGGATTTATGGTCACGTCATAATAAATGAGAGTAAAATTACAAAGGCAATTTGCGCGTTAATTTTTGGACGTGAATGTGGTGTATTTGAAGCGGTAGATTACAGCTACTGAACTATCGTATACATAAAGCATCTGCATGCGGTGAACAGGCAATGTCAAGGTTAGCCTAGGATGCAAAAAGATTCGCAGAAGTAGACGGTAAATATTGGGAATTAAAACATTTTAGAGTGATAATTGCGAAATATTTTTTGAAACTCCAGTGTTTTTAATACGATTAAATGTGTTATACCTGTTTTTTACGCATGATTTCAATGTTGAAAGGCAAAATACGTCTGCTTGCAATAAACGAACCGTATTCGGACAACTTCGGATAAGCGCGAGCCTTGATTCTTATCGATTTTCATTACGTGACGATACGATGAGGAGGGGCGATACGATGAGAGAAAGTGATATACATTTATCCAAAATATCATGTATGTTAACCAGTTCTCAGTGCCCCAGATAAGCTGCGTATCTGCGTCTTTCACCCTATTAAAATGTTTAAAAATGCAAAGAAATACAATATCATGAGTATTGAAAACGCAACCAATTTGACTTTTACGCAAATTCGTCAAATTAATGATACAAATCTTCTATTAAAAATGCTTTGCTCATTTTTGGTATTTTCTCTTTGGAATTATTATCGTAACGCGGTGACGCTTACATTCAGCAAGCTCAGCAAACGGTCATAGTTATTAAAACGCTTATTCGTAGCTCATTGTGCATGTATTTGTAAAGCGTCTGTACTTTCAGTTTCTATTACGATGCGAAATTAAAATAGCTAAGAGAGGTCGAAAGACGTCCGAGATTGTTGCGCCAAAATATCAGCCGATCGCAAACTTTTTCGTATCAAGAGCCAACAAGTGCAGAATCATTCGTGTTATCGATTTTGTTAGAAACTGTGTATACAGCAGTTGAGTTGACATCCAAAAAACATGATGGAAAATCTGCGACTAAACAAACCTGTCAAAAGTATAAAAAGGCATGTCATTGGTTAGAAAATGTCGACATTTTTTAAAGTTAATATCATGGACAGTTTCAAGGATTAAAGATATTACGAAACATCAGTTTATTAAAATTTATGATGATAGTTTACAGTTCTATTGAATCAATACAAGTGTGCAGCGTCAACGGAAGTAAATCAGCAATTATTTTAAGGTATGCATTTTTATTACTCATTTCACTCTATATGAAGAATGAAATCACCCTATTTTTCAAAATCAATGGTTGAAAACCCTATTTCCCAAATAATTATCTGGGGCACTGAGTTCTCGAGAACTTTTCTCAATTTCAATGTAAATTATTTTTCACCGAGGCCAATTAGCTTGTTCAAAGCTAACAACAGGTAAAATGTGAGTTGTGTCTGAATTACAAGTTGTTTAATTTTTCATAATTGAAATGTGTACAATTTACTATTTATTGAATAACTTGGCAGTGCATAATTAAGTTCTGGGATGTTATTTTCAGCTCTGAACTGCGAAAAAATTGCATAATAATTATATCGGTGGCCTTATAATGAGTTACCTTTCATCTGTCCTTCCATTTAAATGTCCCTAAAGCAGACTTCCCAAACTTTGCAGAAAGAGTTTAGGCATTGTATTACACACTCATTTTAACCATGGCATGCTATTGTACAACATGTCTTGACGGAAATAATTTCAATAAAAAATATTTGCAGGAAATAATTTTTCCATTGCGAATCGTTTGTATCTTTTTATCTTTATTCTGAAATGCCCCTCTAAAGAATAATGTCATGTATAGCTGGTTTAGATTTAAGGGTGATGATATGTCCAAACAGCATTTTGTCACGTCATTTACTGTACTTCTTAACCTACATGTATTTGAATATTCAGTCCCCATATAACTACGCCCATATGTTGTGGACTTTTCATACAAGAATACAAACAGGAATATGTATTGGAGTTTGCTGTTTAAATTGACAGTCAATCGGAGGGTAACAGGTTTGTTTTTAACCAGAAGTGAGGAACTAAACGCAATTTGCAGGGAAAAAAATATCTCTTTATACCACTTAAGTATATTTGCATCACAGGAGCTCTGGTGTCGTGAGGTTGAGGAAACTAGTGTTGAATCTAAAACATTTAGCATCATGGACTCAAAAGTGAGAAGCCAAGTCAGACACCGCAAAATGTAAAATAATCTGTCAGATGTTTGGTCTGACAGGCTACGAAATTCTGTCAGACTGAAGGATAATTTCTGGATTCCACTTATTAGCATACCTGATAATAGCATATTTCTGTTATTAGCATATAGAATGTCAAAGCACAGATTAATTCTTAAATTTTAATGTATTTCACTTCTATTAATAGCATAATTTTTAACCCCAATATTCAGAATTTACTTAAAGTCTTTATAGCATAGAACATTATCAGAATGCCAAGAAAATATGCTTTAAATCTGCAAAAATATGCTCAAATGCAAATACCTTAGAATACAATTCCATTTGATAAATAGTTATCTTAAACATCAATCATATACAATTTTGAATTTAAATTTCACTTTGACGATCAATTATTAACATATTTGACTTATTGTATGCCCCCAGTTGCTATATTTATGCTAAATTGTGTGTTCCTGTTAATAGCATAATTTTTGCTGACATGGTATGCTAAGAACAGGAATCTACTGTAGCAACATATTAATCAGGAATTATGAATTGAATCCGTGAACTATTATTTTTAATGGTGAAAGAAAATCTCCATGGCGCGCTTTCAAAAATTCCTAATCAAGCTTGGTAAAAGAACACACAGAATAGCAAATTAATTACAGCGCCAACTTCTGGGTAAAAATGATTGATTTTTTTATATTCCGTAAAGACAAATGCCGCATCATACCCTATGGGTGATTTAAAAAATAATGAAGCCTAAATAAAACATGCATTTATTTTCTTACCATTAAGCATGTTTGAGTTCTTTTTCTATCTTACAGAAGTGTTTCCATGTGATTAACTTAAATGTGAAAATTCTTCTCAATAACTTGCTTCATTAACAAAATATATTGAAAAATATCCTTAAAATTGCCCCAAGTGTACTGGTTTTGCGTGACATTTCATGTAAAAGGCAATTTTCAATTCTATACTTCAATAAAACTTTCAGAAATATTAGGTATTGCCATTATTTAATGAATATAAAAATGCATATGCTTTGAGAAAAATAAAACAATGCTTCTTACTTAGGTTGATATCTCTTGTAGCAAGTGTTCAAAGCAATGATGTTCTTGTCAATTTTGTGCCACAATTTTCAACTCTCTTCACGTATATTAAGAGGTGGCATCATAAAGTGCTTCAATATTTAGAGGCAAAAAGTGTCCTTTTGACCTGTCACATGTTTTTTTTACACATTTGTACAGGTATTTATACAATTATTTGTTCATGTAAATTTTGAACAGCTGAATACTAAATGTGGTCAGAATTTGTCCCTGTCCCAAGTGTACATTTTGCAAGAAAGTTTTTTTAAATTTTTCATAAGATAGAATTTTCAAGGTTTTACATCATTTTCTTCAAACCATTAATGCTTATCACTAGATGTACTGAAAATTTGATGCCAAAACCTTGTGAACTTTTTTTGCAAGACAAATATTGTATTGTCCCAAGTGTACGAAATTTTTATCATGTTTGATGGACAGGTGATAGCTTTTAAAAAATAAACAAAGGCGCTAATTTTCTGGAAAGAAGTACACAGAAGGGTGTAATCTCCAAGAGAAAAAGGCGGTTTCTTCACTCTGGGGGTGAACTACTCTTATTTTATGGGTATGTCTCCATATTTTGTCTTCAGAAGAAAAATATAAGCATATAAATGATAATGTGTGGGAAGTATATTTGACTTTACCATAACATTATTACAAAAATGCATTTCCTCTTCTCAAATGAATGTCAATTTTAATCAAAATGTTTCTCCCATAATCTTCAATGTTAGCCTGAAGTTGGTTATTAAATGTTGTACATGTGCACTTGGGACACAAAATGAATGTTTTTCTTATAAACCTCCAGAAAGTGAAAACAAACTTACGTTATAGCAGAATTAATGATTAAATTTCGATTTAATAAAGCATTCAAAAGCAACTGAAAAAAAGCCAAAATAAAAGTTGAACATGGTAAAATGTCAAATATGATGGATGACAAAGTCTTTCAGACACTTATTATGACTTATAATTAAACCACGCAGACTGTCACCCTTGTGGTACAATTCCTACACATCTAAACTAAAAACCATGTTAAAACCTTCGATAAACAACGGTACAGCACTTATTATTATTTCATTCATTTTTAATGACACCTTACAAAAATATATAGAGAATATATTGTATTACAGAGGAAGGTCAAGTAAGAGGACATCGTGTTTAATGTATAAAGTATAAAAAGAACAAGGTCTAATTTATAAAGAACAAGGTCCAATATATAGAGAATGTAATGTTTAATATATAGAGAGCAAGGTCTAAATATAGAACAGTGATTTATATGTGTCTTGTTGTGAGAAAACTGGGCTTAAAACATGTGCGGAAAGTCTTGTCCCTGATTAGCCTGTGCAGACTGCACAGGCTAATCAGGGACGAGACTTTCCGCTTTTATGGTATTTATAGTTTGAAGGAAGTCCCTTCTTACCGAAAATCAAGTTTAAGCGGAAAGTGTCGTCCCTGATTAGCCGGTGTGGACTGCACAGGCTTATCTGGGACGACACTTTACGCACATGAATTTAGCCCAGTTTTATCAGAACAAGACACATATTATAGAAAACGAGGTCAAATATTATAAAAAAAATATAAACATGTATTTTGTATACAGAACCATGTTCAATATTTATAGAAAAGCGTCCAATAACACAATATTAGATCAACTTCAAGTATAGAGAGCAATGTCTTGTATATAGATATCAAATTCCAACATATAGAAGAGGCATAATGTCTTATATTTAAAGATCAAGGTCAATGCCATAGAGAACAATGTTTAATATGTAGAGAACATCATTTGATATTTAGAGAACAAGGTATGCTATCCATTTGTATAGAGAACAATGCCCAGCATATAGATCTCCAGCATATAGAGAGCAATGTCAAATAGATCTTTATTATATAGAAAAAGATAAATTATGAAACCAAAGTCAAATATATACAACTATGTGAAATATATTTAAAACCAGGTCAAATGTATCTACAATTTGTGAAATATATGTGTTTTTTATGGGAAATACAGATCTATGACACACTGCATAATTATGGAGATTCCTTATGCCTCTGATATCCCATCGGTTATAAACATACTAAGGGCCACAAAAATACCTCAAATGAAATACATATAAAAGTTCAGATTTTCATCCATTTTGAAAATGTCCCAAGTGTACAGATTTGGCCTAAAATCATGCTAGATCCTTTAAAACTTAAATTTTGCATTGTTATTTTGTGTTGGGCTTGAAGAAAAAAGATTGATCTGTATGCAAATGTTTACATTATATCTCACAATCATAACAATTTCCAATTTATCGACAGTGGTGACCGGGTTTTATCATTATTATATCATTATTAGTGCTTGTGATCATATTTCAGATGCCAAGGGGCCTTTATGGGTGGGTTAGGGAGGGGTGCTCCCTCCCTTCCTTAATTGATTTTTAGCTCCACTGGCCAAAGGCTAGCGGGGCTTATGTCATGGTCCTGTGTCCGTCATGCGTGCGTCCGTCTGTGCCTGTGTGCGTCCGTCCGTGCATTAACTTTTCCTTTAAACATCTTCTCCTAAACTACTGGTCCAATTCTGATGAAATTTCTCAGTAATGTTCCTTGGGTGAACTTCTTTCAAATTTGTTCAAATTATGCTCCTGGGGTCAAATTTGACCCTGCTCTGGGGTTACAAAATTGAACATATGCTTATATAAGGCCTATTTTGTAAAATCTTTCAAAATCTTCTCATCCATAACCATTGGGCGTAGGGCTATCAAATTTGGTATGTAGAGACATCTAATAGTCCTCTACCAAATTTGTTCAAATTATGCCCCTGGGGTCAAATTTGAAACTGCCGCGGGGTCACAAAATTTAACATATGCTTATATAGGGTCTATTTTGTGAAAACTTTACAAATCTTTTTGTCTATAACCATTGGGCCTAGGGCTACCAAATTTGGTATGTAGTGACATCTTATAGTCCTCTACCAAGTTTGCTCAAATTATGTCCTTAAGGTTAAGTTTGACCCTGCCCCGAGGGTCACAAAATTGAACATATGCTTATATGAGGCCTATTTTGTGAAAACTTAAAAAATCTACTTGTCCATAACTGTATGGCATAGTGCTACCAATTTTGGTATGTATTGACATGTATTAGTTCTCTTCTTAGTTTGTTCAAATTATGAGCCTGGGGTCAAATTTGAAACTGCCGCTGGGGTCACAAAATTGAACATATGCTTAAAATGGCTTATTTAGGGTAAACTTTAAAAATCATTCTTGTCCATAACCATTGTGCCTAGGGCTACTAAATTTGGTATGAAGTGGCATCTTATAGTCCTCTACCCGAGGGGGGGGGGTCACAAAATTGAATAAAGCGCCTATTTTGTGAAAATTTTAGAAATCTTCTTGTTGAAAACCATTCAGACTATGGCTACCAAATTTGGTTTGCAGTAGCATCTTATTGTCCTCTACCAAGTTTGTTCAAATTATGCCCTTTGGGGTCACAAAATTGAACATTATATACACTTCTTTATTGCTTATTTTGTGAAAACTTTTAAAACATTCTTGTCCTTAACTCTAGGATCTAGGGCTACCACATTTTGTATGTAGTGAGATATAGTAGTTCTCTATGTGTCCAATAATTATGTTGATGAAGGTGGCAGACGAGTGGTAATGACTTGATATTTCTGTGAGATATGAATGCCAAAGTCTTCGTTTTACATTACATGAATTTTTATGTAAAAGTGGTGGTTCTTCATAAATTCTACATGTTTTTGCAAAAGATGACCTCTACAAAGTTGTTCCAGGAGTACCATATTACCTGACAATCTTTTGTTTTATTGTTCACTTAAACTGTACTTGATTCTAGCATGCCACTATACTTCTTTGAAGTAATTTGAGCAAATTTCTCACTGTTTAGTAATGTATACATTGTTTAAGGTACATTATAATTTCACATTTTGTAGGTGGACTTCAATATGTATGATCTACTTATGCTGCCACAATGTAAAGGCAACAATCACTGGGTTTTGCTGGTTGCAAGATTAAAATGGATATTATCAATATGTGTTGTTGCTCGAAAATATGTTTTTGTAGCAGGAAGTGCTTTAGGCTCGAATAATCTGAGAACTCAACAAAATATTAATAAAATCCTTCTGTGCCTTTTAGTTCTGAAAACAGAAGTAGCCAGTTGGTATTACACATCTCCTTAACAAGTACAGCACAATAAAACTTAAGGTTTTAAAATCCTAAATTTTTATAACATCTTTATATCCACACAAAAATATTGATGATCGTGGTGCTCAGATTGCAAAACCACCTGTTTGGCAAAAATAATGCAGATGGTTAGATTATGATAAGTGCAAGAAAAAAAGAATAACTCTGGAGATAATAATTGATATGATAATCATTGCTTGACAGAATCACAATTGACCTAGATATTTATTTATGTAGTGGTGTATTTTTCAATGAGTGCCTTAAGATTCCAAAAACATATTGACTTAATATAAATAATCCCGATGGCGTAAATGACTTATCATTTCGTGTTCATGAACCGGTTTTAAAATACTTTGTAGACTTATCTGCTAGGCGGTGAGGACTTTTAGACCACATGATAAACTTCAACTTTATTTGCCCTAGTTCAGTAACCGACTAAAGATATGCGAACATTATACTGATGACTGATGAATCTGTTGTGTCTTATATTCTCATTGCTACTTAAAATATTAAGTCTATTTTTAACGTTTAGACTAATAATAAGCAAATTCGTTAAATTGATATCCCCCGCCAAATAAATTTTGATTATTGATGGGTGCAGAACTAACAGAAAAGTTTATTTGAAGGGTTGTACCCTTATCTCACTTATTTAAAAGTAACAACATAAAAAAGCGATTGGCAATAACTCTTATTTAAGAAAGTAGGGTTATAGATTTTGTGCATGACACCTCTCCTCATTGATATCTTAACATCCATTAAATTTCATCTTTAATTCGTGTATAGTACCTGTGATATAGTCCTGTAAAGTAGCATCAGACATGTACATATGTACTAGGGTTATGTTACTTGTGCATGGCACTTATTCTCATTGACAATTATATACCCATGAAATTTCATGTTGAAATCTTGTATTTATAGTTTCTGGGATGAATCCCTGAAAAGTTACATCATACAAAAACAACAAAGGGCAATAACTCTTATTTAAGAAAGTGAAGGGTTGTGGTTCTTATGCATGGTTCTATAAATGAGATATAGCCCTGAAAAGTTACATCATAAAATAACAATAACAAGAAAGGGCAATAACCGTTATGTAAGAAAGTATACGGTTATGGTTCTCGTGCATTGATAATTATACTCCCATGAAGTTTCATGTTAAAATCTTGTATAGTATCTGAGATATAGCCCTAGTTACATCATACAAAAACAACAAAGCGCAATAACTCTTATTTCAGAAAGCGACGGGTTATGGTTCTTGTGCATGGCACCTCTCCTCAGCTATATTTATACACCCATAAAGTTTCATGTTGAAAACTTATATTGAGTTTCTGAGATAAAGCACTGAAAAGTTTGTGAGTGACTGCACTGACGGACAGACCAACGGTACGTTTAAGTATATTTAGCGTACCCGGGGTACATTAAAGTATACTTAAGAGTACACGGGGTACTTTAAAGCATTACCCGAGCCGAACCGACAATTACCAATCGAGCTTATTGACATATTAAATAAATGATGATAGTGGTAACTATGATTGTGTGAAATATAATACAATAGTTTTCCTGTATTGAGTGTACATGTGAATTAGCTAAAATAATGATAAAAACACCGATTGGGATTAAACATTTCTGGAACTGAATTTGGTTCATAATCAGTTTTTAACTTTTTTAAGCTGAAATAATATATATATATATATATAGATATATATATATATATATATATATATATATATATATATATATATATATATATATATATATATATATATATATATAATCTGAAAATATTTTCTTAAATCAATGTTATATCTTTGTTTTAAAAAACTGCAACACTCATGACTGTAAATTAGGCATTACCATATTTCTTTACAACGTAATGCATATACATCATCGATATATATAACATTTAAAACGAAAATCGTTTTAAAATTCAAATGTTTGCATGGTGTTAGAACTACTGTTTTGATATCTTTGTTGTGAACAATGTGTTTAGGTTCAACGTCCGAAAAAAGATGTCCGAAAATAATTGCAAGCTGTTAAAACCCGAAATAAAGTTGAATTGAAACAACAATGCGTTAAATATTATTTTTCATAAATTTGACATTTTTCACGGCGACTGATCGGAGCAATATCACGGGGTACTGTGAAAATCGTCAGATCTCACGATCTGACAATATTGACGCTACACCGGTCTATTTCATTTCCGTAGAGATAGCTAATGTCGTCCGCTTGTAAGCTCAAATTTGATTGGCTGACTGGTTCAATGGCTTATTCTAAAAATAAATGCTGCTCGAGCAGCATATTGCTGCTTGAGCAGGAATTTTGCTGCTCGAGCAGCATTTAAATGCTGCTCGACCAGTTAATTTCTGCTCGAGCAGCAATATGCTGCTCGAGCGAGCAGCAATATGCTGCTCGAGCGAGCAGCAATATGCTGCTCGAGCAGCATTTAAATACTGCTCGAGCAGCATTTTTTTCTGCTCGAGCAGAAGTTAAAGTTTCGACCCCTTTGGTGCGCCATAGTAGTTGGCCTGTGTGGGGTCCTTGGACCATTATTCACCGTGTATGCGGTAAATCAAGACGTTCCCTGAAAGAAAAAGGGGAATTTTTGTATCCAGGTATTAGCTTTTTTGGTTTGTTTCTTGTTTTCATCGTTTATTTCAAGTCCATTTTATGTATATGACACATTTACAATTAAAAAACTAAAATTTTACAATTATAAGTTAATAAATTATCAACTTTTTTAGTTAAACAATTTAACAACAAAATGGGACAAACGCCAAAAGATTGCATTAAAATAAGGTATAGTGGTCCAGAACATATTTGTAAATGAAATTTTGAAATATATCTGTTCCTACAATTTGCTGTGATGGTCAGGATTATTTCTGAGCGTGTAAGTATTTTAAAGTTTATGAGGTATAAAAATATTTGCCTGGTTGTAAATATTCGCCCTAGTCATTGTGCAATTTTGGCTAAGCTATAAAAAATACTTATCCCATCAAAAGTAGATTGGTTCACACTTTATTAACCTCCAAAGCAGGCGTTTACAATTTCAGCTATTGGAAATCAATCATGAATGTTTGTTTTCTCCAATTATTGTTACTAAATCCACTTTTTTTCGAGATTTTAGAAGAAAGAACATTTACAATGTACATTTAGACTTGTATAGTTTTATAAACAATAACCCTACTCTCCCAACATCATCAGACAGATCAAACAGTGAGTGACAACTTTGACAATATCCTCTCGTTTCAATTGCTTTTACTTGACATGTCAATCAAATTCTTTTCCATAATCTTATCAGCTTTGCAGGCAGCCAATGAACGTGGCCGTGTATTCAATAACAGAGCAAGGCATGATCAATACTGACCAATTCTTATGACCATAGTGTAATAGATATGGCATAACTGTTGCGTTTCAAATTAGAGAATATATAAACTCTTAATTGTTCTAGATTAAGTTTTGATCAAAGGTACTTAAACACTTTCAACTTGTGCTATTTAATTCAGACTGCGATGTGCTGTTGTATAATTTATATACTAGTAAAAGTTAAAATGTGTATTTTTTGTACTTTTAAGATAACGTATTGTCTATCTGAAACATTTTTTGTTGAAACTTTCAAACACTTCAGCAAAACAAGTAACTCTTCAGATACTAAACTAAAAAAACAACCTTCCCTACCTGCAATAAACCATGCAAAGAGGAACAAGTTAATGGTTTTGTCAAACAGGTTCGTATTTGCATTCTTCTCATCTCTATCTTCATCGTCCTTGTTCTTGCAACGTTGCCGGATACTTGAGAGGTTTTTAATGATTCCAAACGATCCGCCCACAATCAGGTAGAGTAACTCGCAGTCTGTTCAGGTTTTATGCTGCTTGCTGCCCATTAGTATAGAATGTTTGGAGATGAAGCCTTAAAAACTAGAATCTAGTAAGAAAGGTCTTAAATTAAATATAACTTTCTAAGGAACTACAAATGCGTCAAAATACGTATCTTAGTGGTAAAGGATTAAGACAAAGTTCTACATACCCATTACTATCATTGTTATAGGAATGGCCAACACAAAGGCGAGCGTGATTGCACATCAAACTGAAATTGAGATTTAAAATGCTGCAAATGTATCTTTATGCACAAAAGAGTGTTCATAATAAACTTAGAGCAATTGCATAATGTGGAACACAGCAGGCAGTTTAAGTTATAGATAAAACCGAAACTGTTGGTTTTAGAATATGTTTCATTTTTAGCCGGATTTTTTTCGAAAAAATCTCGGCTTATAGATTGATGTTGTCGGGCGGGCGGGCGGGGTGGCGGGGTGGCGGGGTGGCGGGGTGGCGGGGTGGCGGGGTGGCGGCGTGCTCGAAAATGTTAAAGTTCTTATTTCATGTTATAACTTTGGTATGCTTGGACCTAGAGTCTTCAAACTTGACATGAAGGTTGGCCAGGATTAACAGATGACCACTGGTCATTTCAAGGTCATTCATTTGAAGGTCAAGGTCACTGTGACCTTCAATATAAAAAATGTTAAAGTTGTTATAACTTTGGTATGCTTGGACCTAGAGTCTTGAAACTTGACATGAAGGTTGGCCATAACTAGTTAGTAACCACTGGTCATTTCAAGGTCATTCATTTGAAGGTCAAGGTCACTGTGACCTTGAATGTAAAAATGTTAAAGTTCTTATTTCATGGTATAACTTTGGTATGCTTGGACCTAGAGTCTTCAAACTTGACATGAAGGTTGGCCAGGATTAACAGATGACCACTGGTCATTTCAAGGTCATTCATTTGAAGGTGAAGGTCACTGTGACCTTCAATATAAAAATGTTAAAGTTGTTATAACTTTGGTATGCTTGGACCTAGAGTCTTGAAACTTGACATGAAGGTTGGCCAGAACTAGTAAGTAACCACTGGACATTTCAAGGTCATTCATTTGAAGGTCAAGGTCACTGTGACCTTGAATGTAAAAATGTTAAAGTTGTTATAACTTTGGTATGCTTGGACCTAGAGTCTTGAAACTTGACATGAAGGTTGGCCAGAACTAGTAAGTAACCACTGGACATTTCAAGGTCATTCATTTGAAGGTCAAGGTCACTGTGACCTTGAATGTAAAAATGTTAAAGTTCTTATTTCATGTTATAACTTTGGTATGCTTGTACCTAGAGTCTTCAAACTTGAAATAAAGATTGGCCAGTACTAGAAGATGACCACTGGTCATTTCAATGTCATTCATTTGAAGGTCAAGGTCACTGTGACCTTAAATGTTAAAATGTTAAAATTGTTATAACTTTGGTATGCTTGGACATAGAGTCTTCAAACTTGACATGAAGGTTTGCAAGCACACTTAGATGACCACTGGTCATTTCAAGGTCATTCATTCTAAGGTCAAGGTCACTGTGACCTTGAATGTAAAAATGTTAAAGTTCTTATAACTTTGGTAGGTAAAAATGTTAAAGTTCTTATTCCATGTTATAACTTTGGTATGCTTGTACCTAGAGTCTTCAAACCTTTTGACCTTTGAACAATATTTCAGTAATTTAAGTATTGCATTGACAAAAACACGAAAGGTACTTTCCTGTCATTTAAATAAAAAATCCGGCTTCAATGCGGTCATCTCCGACCGCGGAACTCTTGTTTAAATATTGTATTAATTCTCATTAATGTATTTAATAAAAATATATCTTTGGATTGCTCATCTACATGTATCATGCATTTATATTTTCAGGAATACGTTTATGTCATTACAAATCACAAACTGGTAAATATAATACAGCACAAGAAAAATAGGACATAAAAGTATTGTGACAATGTGAAGTCCATATTTGATCCATTGATGATAATCATGAATTTTGTGCAGAAGTCCACATTCCCGCCAGAAGACTGTTTGGCAGCCTTCACTTTCCCGTACATCGAGTCACGATATGAAAGGGGAGGTGTTGTCAAAACAAGGCAGTGATTTCGCTTGTACTTTATATTTTACAGCCTTTGCCATTTGGATTGGGACAAATAGCGCAATAAACCATGCTAATGGGAAAAAATGAAACATTATTAATATTATTATATATAATAGTATTCCAATTGTTTATAAGTACATGTTTAATAGCATTTTTGAATTAATATTATTACATGAGTTTATTGGAAACGTTTGGCATTTAATTGGGGCAACTATTGGGTAGATTTTTGGGACAAAATGTTTATTTCTGCCAATGGGAAACAACCCGTAAGAGGCTGTTATTATTGCCACAAAAATTACAGTAAGGGAATAGAGTTGTGACCTGTATTTAGAAGGCGGTATAACAGAGAAAAAACTTTGAAGTTATGATTAAATAAATAAATAAATAAATATAAATATACACACACCGAGGACATTTCCTCACACGAACATTAACAAACCCATTCACCCCAGGCCAAAATAACCTTGATTTTATTAAGGACGCTGTTTTGTCAGTCCCTTGTTGTCCAACATGGTCGTGTAAAACAGTGAACACAAAGCACCCGCCCATACAGCTGCGGAATTTGCACCTATTCAATCGTGTTATCCTCTTGCATTGGTATGTATGGATTTCCGTACGCTTGAAATGTCCCAATGTGGTTATGAATATATTAGTAATACCGGACCATTTTACCAGATTTGCTTCTGCTATCCCAACGAAAAATCAGACAGCAAGAACGGCTGCTTAATTCTTATTTGAGCATTTTGTTTGCCACTACGGTTTTCCAAGCCGATTACATAGCGACCAAGGAAAAAAGTTTGATGGCCATGTTATACGAGAGTTATGCAAACTCGCCAATATAAAGAAAAGTAGAAAAACTCCATATCACCCACAAGGCAATGGTATGCCAGAGCGGTTTAATCTAACCCTTTTAAACGTGCTTGGTACCCTAGAAGACGCTCAAAAATCCAACTGGTGGGCCCACGTCCCAGCAGTCGTCCATGCCTATTACTCGACCCGCAATGAAAGCTCTGGCCTGACACCTCACTTTCTCATGTTCGATCGTCATCCACACTTAGCAATTTATGTTTTTTTAGGGATAGAGCCTAACGCAACTTCAAAAACACGAGGTCGCAAGGAGTATGTGTACGGTCTACGGAAACGTTTGCAGTTTACTTATAAGGTAGCGAATAGGAAAGCAACTCGTCAGGCAAAGCGACATAAACGGCGATATGACTTGAGGGTTAGACATGTTCGCCTGGAAAAGGGGATAAGGTACTGGTTCGCACTGTTGGCTTTAAAAGGAAATGCAATTTGGGAGACAGTTGGGACAAGGTGATTCATGTTGGTGAAAGCCAACCTGATAAGTATCCCAGTTTTTTTCAGGTGAAGCGCGAAGGACGGTCCCGATTACTCCACAGAAATCTGTTGTTTCCGTTGTCAGGGATTCCTGTGGACGAGCCTAAATGTTCTTCTCAGAACACTTTCCCTCTCGAATCACAAACTTTTTTTCCACTGCGAACAATCCGAACCAGCAAACTGCCGTCATGGTTGTCCCGTGATTGAGTAACGTAGGTTATCTTTTAGAATTTTTCGTTATTGAAAAAATGCACCGCGCTGTGTACATATATAATAATTTATTTTGCCATTCATTTATGTGAAGGTTACATGTTTAAAATTAAATGAAAGCGTTGTTCTTGGTTATTTTGTAAGATAATCTACACACACGTATCACGTCGATGACATAGTGTGCCGTCGAAGACAGTCAGTTGGACTCGACCGCGAACAACAGGTAGGTTATAAATTCGGTCGGTATAATTATATCATGCAAATAAGGCCAAAATCATTGCTACGAACATATTGTCCATTGACTGCGGACGCCACCAGGTTTCGAAACATCATTGAAAATGACTGATTTTTGTTCAAAATATCTCAAGTTTGAAATAAATGACTGGATTTCGTGTTATATACTTACGCATTTATCCCTTAGGGATACGTGAGCCAAATATCCGCCCCTTGAGTTGTTTCATGAACATGTCAAAGGCGTCCAAACTGACCCCGTCGAAAAAAAAAGATGCCGTAGTAGGCAGATATGTATTTTAAATGATGTCGATGATGGCAGAAACGCTGTTGAACATGCTAACGAAGATGACATAATGTCAAAATAACTATTTTATTTATTTATCTCTTTTTTTTGTACTTTTGTACACAATTAAGAAGGGAAACTGTCCTCTGTAACATATTCTCAAGACAGGAAGGTTATGTATGCTGTAGGTGTATGAATATATGTTCAATAACCTTGATTGTTATACCTATATAATATATATAACGAGGCTATAATATACGGTGGCACTAAGGTGACATCACCGCTCCAAAAACACCTAGTATTCTCTATTTATATTCACTGCGCTATAAATTGTCCAGGTTAGTGCTCATTCATATCAACCCATATTTCAGTAGTGTATGTTCATCTTTAAATTTCTATTGTGCATCATATGATTTGTTTTGTATTTTCATCAAATTGAGTTTGAATATATGTTACAAACTAGCTAGACGTAGCGTCGTCTTGTTTTATATTCACTGTGCTATAAATTACCCAGAGTGACATGTAACATCTTCTTAATGTCACAAAATATAACGATAATAACAGAACTTTCAAAATTATACTATCGTTTCGCGTTTGTAACGTTGTATAATTTTCATGTTTTTAAATCGTCAAAAGATGCATATAATTGATAGTATAGAGCATGGTAAATATTCAGTATTACTGTTTCCTTGCAAAAATAATAAATACAACGAAATGTGCACATCTGAAACACATTCTTTAAGTTGTGTCAATTTATCAAAACGGGAAAAGGTCCATTTAAAAGTAAGTTCGCACATGATGCATTTCGTTACGGAAAAAAAGTGTTGACACAGACACCATCATTTTGCTGATTAAAAAATGCAACAACAAAGGTAAATATTGTAATTCATAAAAACTCTAAACGTTCTTATAAAAAAATACCATATTTCCTCCTTTATCTAGTGTCCATGTAGTGCTTCTAAATAACACAAACATCGTTTATTTATGAAGTGTTACCCATGCATCATCGCCTGTTTTTTTTCATAAGAAATTAACCCACCCCCTGCATTGCCAATTTTAAGGCTATTTATAGCATGCAAATCTTGAAAATTGAAACAGCCCATCAGAATCGACGAATCAAGAGAACCTTATTTTCAAAGAGCGGTTTGACACTATCAACACAATCGATTAATTGAATTGTCAAAAGACAAAAACATTTGAAAAAGCAACAAATATAGGGCCCAAGGGTTAATAATAATGTCCATAATGATTCCTAGCCATACAAAGTATTTGTGATGTTGAATCTTTATTAAAATTACCCACGACTCTAGAGGAATATAGCATACAGCTTAGTTTATTCCACTGGGGGTAATTTTATATTAGCGGCATGTCGATCAGATCATTGCAGAAAAGTATGTAATTAGTTCTTACTTTTTTAAAACACCGATCGAGTTTTTGGTTTTGTCCAATCAACAGATTAAACCCTAGAACTCACACGAACGATAGAAAAAAACAGTCGACACATATCAAGTTGAAAAATAATAAGGATACCCATCGTTGTTTTTGTTTTCTACAAAGTCAAATCAGAAAATAATTTGTTTCCTAAACAGCATAACAATCTTACAGGCTAGGCTTCCTTATTCTAAACAAAACTATTCTGTACCAAAACATTGAGTAAGCAAGAAAAATATTTTTAATGGACTTTAATTTACCTCAATCTTTTAACGAGACTTAAATTTAGCTAGATTTATATAGAGATTAAGAGCTCAACCCGGAACCCAATCTCCACACAGAGTTGTCGTTCCATGCTCTCACATACAATTTCTGCCACCACAAGAAAATCCTTCCAGATCTGGAAGCTTTTTTTTATATAATCGAAGGCAGCAACGTTTTCTTTTATATTTTGAAAATATTGTATAAGTGTAGGTTTATAATAAAACAAAATTACCTTAATTACAAAATCGAAGCAAAAATAACAATACCACGTGACACGGCTATCATCACGGGGTTAGTTATAACGGCAGGGATTTGATCCAGGTATGCTGGGTTTGGTCAAACCTTGGCGCGGAGGCTGCCTGGTATCTGGTATAAAGTGATAGTGACTTTGCTGGTGTTAACGTTTATTGACGTTAACATGTCACGTTACAGCATGACAGCGATTCTGGTGATTAGCTGTGTAGGCGACCAGGATAATTCTTCTCTGTAGACAACAAGCCTTGATAGCAAGGGGTCCAAGGGCGGTTTTCTGAATCTTTCTTAGACAAAATATAAACTAAGAATTCACAGTGTTTCTAAGTATTTTTCTATAACTGTAATATTTTCAAAGTTTTTGTCTAAGAAACGTTCTAATCTCTTAGAATTTTGTAAGAGTTGCCGAATTTTACTAAACAAGTTAGAAACCTCTGGACCTGTCTAAAACTTATAGAATTTTCTTAGAGAAAATTTAGAGAATTTTTTTATCGGCCATTTTGTGTTGATTTATGAAAACAAAACACAAATTTCACGTCAAACCATCACAGGTAAAGAGAATACTATGTAAGCGTTGAAAAGAGAGAAGTTTATGTTGCGATTCTTAGAACACCGGGAGCGCGAGCCTTGGCGAGTAATATCAAGTATCAAGTATCAAGTTTCACAGTTGTTTTTTTTTAATACTTAACAAAGTTACTTCAAAATCGTCTTTCCAAGAGCCCGAGTCAGCCCAAAGACCTTTCTGTCGTTTCATCGGCGGATGCGCAAATAGTCTATGAAGCTTCTGAAGCTGTTTTTGTTCGTTTTTAAGCTTTACCTCTAGAACTTCATTCACTGCTATCTTCACATTTATCAATGGGTAGGCAATAGTGTCCAGAGGATGTCAGGTTTAGCCCAATATCTTTGCCGAAAACACTTGCGGTATCATTCTCGAAATCAATTTTAATTTCGGCTGCCTTCAGTGCATTTCTCGATAACAATAATGGAATATCTGAATTGACTACATCGGTTTGTATCTTTATCTGCAATCATTGCGGGTAATAAGTACTCTTCTTCTGACTGTAAATGTCTGCCGGCTCCGAATTTGAAAATTGTGTTACCTTCCTTCATGACAACTTTTTCTCTGTCTTCTTCACTCAAAGATTCGATATAGTCATTCAACCACGCTCTGCTACCACTCTTAAATTTAATAAAACACTGATGAGTTTTCTGATATTTATTTGTCAACAAACATGTGCTCTTCAACTCTCCCAATTGTTTCCCTTACATTCGCAAGACAAGACTGGAGGAGTATTTCCCCTTACATTAGCAATCAGATAAAATAGTGTTTTCCCTTACACTGTGAAAATCAAATTAAACTGTACAACGTTAACATAAATATAACAAAATAAACTAATGGTACCGTTGTCAGGGCAAATTATGAGCCTTGTTTTTGGAAACCAGGCTAAATGCATGTGCAGTCCACATAGGCTAATCAGAGACCCTACTTTCCACCTAAACTGGATTATTATTTGGATGGGGCCTCCTTTAAATGAAAAATGCCATTAAAGAGGAAAGTTTTAGCGCTAATTAGCTTGTGTGGACTGCATGGGCTTATCTGAGACTTCTCTTTACGCACATGCATTAAGTCCATATTTCCCAGTACAAGGCTCAGATAACGTTCAGTATTTGTGTGTTTTCAGTTGTTAAAGCAACAGCAGGACGGCCTTAGCCATCTGATAGACATCGTGAGAGAGGATACACAGGACATGAACACCATCCAACAGGGCCTCGCCGACACGTCGTCAAGAAGATTACACTGAGAGATAAATGTCAAATATTGAAAGGTCACAGTCAAAATAAATGGTTACATTATAAACTTTCTTACAACATTAATTACCAATGCATGGCTTGTAGTTATAACAAGGTCAGAATGTGGCCAAGGTCATCATACGGTTAATATTCAGTAAACAGAAAATCTTTCAGTATGTTTTCGGAGACCAGTTCATTGTACTTTGACCAGATTAAAATTTTCTGAAGATATTTTTGTTCAGCCATTGAGCTTTCATTGCAAGTATTGACTGTAACTTTAATATAGAGTTTCGATCAAAGATCAGGTCAGTTCAATCCAAAACGTTTCAAGAAGCTGTTTTGGGTGTGAAAACTTTCATAACAATGAACATTTATTTCATTTTTTTTTAAATGATAGCAACACTTGATTGTCTTTATCACTTGTTCTATCATGGATATTAAAGTGAGTATGCACGATTTTGTCAGATATTGATGGATTTATATAAAATGTGTAAAAAAAACTTATTATCCCCCGCCATAGGCGGCGGGATATTGTTTTGGTGTTGTCCGTCCTTCCATCCGTCCGTCCTTCCGTCCGTCCGTCCGGAGCCATATCTTGGAAGTGCTTTGGCGGATTTTATTGAAACTTAATGTGAGTATATATGGATAAGAGAATGATGCACGCCAAATGGCATTGTACACCAACTGTTAATAACGGTGTTATTGCCCTTTGAATCTTGAAAAAAATGCTTTTTAATATAGCACTTTTGTGTCCGGAGCCATATCTTGGAAGTGCTTTGGCGGATTTCATTGAAACTTGGTATGAGTATATATATGAATAAGAGGATGATGCACGCCAAATGGCATTGTAAACCATCTGTTAATAACGGAGTTATAACCCTTTGTATCTTGAAAAAAAATGCTTTTTAATATCAGCTTAGAGCTTTATCTCCATTAACACATGAGCCAGAGCCATAAAACTTGCCATGTTTGTCCTCAATTATCTGGGGGTGCTTCACATTCAACACCCATGATCCTAGGGGCTAAGGCTAAGGTAACATATTGAGGTCAAAGGTCGCACATTTGATGAAATATTCATTATTTAGTCATTCCTTTACTATGTATCATGGGATTCTGTAATAACTGTGCACAATTGTTCTCCATTATCTAGCTGAGTGTCAAATATAAGATCCAGGTTGCTAGGGTCATGGTCAAAGTCACACACAAACGTTTAAATCACACATTTTGATTAAATATGCCTTGTTTGGTAAGGATTCTTCCATACTTAAGTTCAACACCATTCCATAAACACAATTTATTTTTATCAACAAATTTGCTTGTTATACATATATTTTAATATAAATTAAAATTAAAATTAAAAAGAACATGTGTCGAAAAATGCGAAATAAGCCAGATATTTAATTCTGAAATCAAAAGTGTATGTACAATCGAATTCGCCAGCATGTATATTATGCATGTAAGATGTGAATCTAAATTTAGTTTAACGGATCATTTTAATTTCCTGCAACGATATCTATTCATATGACATGCGAACACTAACTCCGATCCTTATAAAAAGACAAATGCTTCGGTTATTGTAGGAAAATATGTACGAAATATCATCGTCACATTCGGCTCTGGGCGCTAATTTGTCTTTGCTGCATTTTATGAAATTCGTCTTCAATGTATATTTGTTCTTACCTATTTTGTGCTATTGTAACATATTTTTATCAATATATTACAATTTAACATATATAAAAATCGTGCATACTCACTTTAACATCACTCTTGCTTCCTGCAATGCTTTGATATTTGTATAAAAGTTAATTATGAACACTTCAACACACCTCGATCACCTGACCCCATTATAACCTTGACATTGAGCTACTTTTGGATTTGGACTACAGCTTACATCAAAGCTTTGATACATGTCCGTATGTTATCATAATCTACGAGCGTTCTCAATACACCCACATCATTTGACCTCATCATTGATCTTGAATTGACCTTCTTTGGATCCATATTCTTTGTTAACCCAAAATGAAATGTTTTGTCTGACATCTATACCACATGCTACAAAGCTTTGATACCTGTATGGATGTTATCTATGAATATTTAAACTCAGCACACCCATATCACCTGACCATCGATGTTATTATGGACTAAGACGTATTCAAATGGGTCAATAAATCTGTACTGACAAGGGGACATGTGTGTTTACTGAATGCAAAATCTTGTTTGTTCTTGTTTTTCTAAATTTAACATCAAACTTTTTTCCATCATCAAGGTAGCTGTTACAAATGTTATTTGTTTAACTTTAAATAGCAATATATGCTTTTTATTCGCCCGTTCAAAACGGGACGTATTATAAGATCACCCTTGGCGGGCGGCGGCGGGCGGGCGGCGTCCGCAGCAGTGTCCTCTCTATAATTCAAATAGTTTTCATCCGATCTTCACCAAACTTGGTCAGAATTGTTTCTAGCCAACAAATAGGTCAAGTTCAATTTTGGGTCATGCCAGGTCAAAAACTAGGTCACGGGGTCACTAAGTGCTTTTCAAGGATTTAGCATGGTTCCCGCTCTCTAATTGAAGTAGTTTTCATCAGATCTTCACCAAAATTGGTCAAAAGTTGTGTCGAAATGATATCTAGGTCAAGTTTAAATATGGATCATGCCGGGTCAAAAACTAGGTCCAGGGGTCACTTAGTGCATTTCAATGATTTAGCATGGTGTCGGCTCTCAAATTGAAGTAGTTTTCATCCAATCTTCACCAAATTATGCCAGAAGCTGTGTCTAAATGATATCTAGGTCAAGTTCAAATATGGGTTATGTCGGGTCTAAAACTAGGTCATGAGGTCACTTAGTGCATTTCACGCATTTAGCATGGTGTCCGCTCTCTAATTGAAGTAGTTTTCATCCGCTTCACCAAATTTGGTCAGAAGTGTGCTCTTAGTGTATTTTTCTGACCACAAGGCTGTCTGGATCGGGATACAGTTTGTATGGTTACTTATGCAGTTAAATGGTTAGTTATGTAGTTGTTGCTTAATTTTCAAACATATATCACTTTGCCTCTCATATGGTAGGTTATGACATAAATATATATCATTTTGCCACTCAAATGCAAGTTGTCCAAAACCTTCAAACGGGCGTATCTTGTGACAGTTTGGCACTCTTGTTTCTCATATGCTCCATAATAAATTTCTTGATTACACACAAATATATATGTTAGAAATTGAAACTTTTTGTGACATAAAACCAATGATTTATCCAACAAATTATATTGCTGTTTAGAATTAAAAGAAGACCAGCACAGCTTTGAAACAGTGTTTTCTTATCAGAGAATCATACTTGTATTAACAAACTTCTATCCTATCTATAGTTGGGGAAGTAAATGTGGATGGCTCTTCATTTTTCTGCATACATGTGTAGTGAACACTCTTTGTGCTTTAATGTTTCTATATGATTTAATTGCTTAACCCTTTTCCACTTAGAAGTAAAGTGAAAATTGCTTTGTGCAAACAGCATAAAAATAGAACAACATAATTCGCAGTCTGTTCAGGTTTTATGCTGTTTGCTGCTCATCATATCTAAGGGTTGGAAATGAAGCCTTGAAAACTTGAATTTAGTTAGAAAGGTCTTTAATTAAATTCTAGTTTCTAAGGGACTTTAACTGCGTAATTGTAGGTATCTAAGTGGTAAGGGGTAAATTTTTTAAAAATTGATGACATAGTGGATGGGATTTCCGCCTATATAGCAAGAGGTCTCTGGCTATAATAGCAAGAGGTCTCTGGCTATATTTGATTTCGTTCTTTGTCAGATCAACAAGCATACGATTTGAATATTATGTAAAATTCTACATAAATGACATACATTCCTAAGAAGAAGTGGTTAACTTTTTTCCCCAAAAATATTCGCACCTATTCTCCCGGGAAAGCAAGTAATTGGCATAATGAGGACTATAGACTGATAGAGATTCACAACAGGTTGGAAATCCACATGCCTAATAATTGAAGATCAAGGTTAATAGACTTCTGTTAAAATGTAGATCACAGTGATCACCCCTCCCACCCTTCCCAAAAACTCACAAAACAAAACAATTCTTATTCTTTTGTTATCTTTGTTAAAATATTTATTGGTGCATAGAATATTTTTATACTCGTCATTTCACATGTAATTGCCTTTTTATTACATGTATTTTGACAAATTGTAGCCTCCATAATGATAAATGTTTCATTGTGTTCACATAGTGTATGTCACACGATACTCAATTCTGTGTCCAGTGGCATGAAACTGTGGCATTTTGTCCCTTTTTACACATTTCTTGTCTTTGATTTATCATTGTTATCATGATTGCTATTGGTGTTGATTTGTATAGCCACATTCTGGGAAAACTGGGCTGAATGAACGTGTGTAAAGTGTAATCCTCGATTAGCCTGTTCTATCCGCACATGCTAATCAGGGACAACACTTTCTGCTCTCAAACTGGATTTTCGTTTAGAAAAGACTTCCTTGTTAACAAAAAAAAATCATTAAAAATCGGAAAGTGTCGTCTATTAGCCTGTGCGTACACACATGCATTAAGACTAGTTTTCCCAGGAAAAGTCTCCATTACGACCAATCTGGTTCTACAATGTGGTTTATCTGATTCAAGTGCCCCTTTGGTGTTCTCTCAGCCCCACTTCCTCAACGCAGATCCGGGTATACTTAACGCTGTGATTGGCATGAGACCTGACCCGGATGAGCATGGCACTTTCATTGATATTGAACCGGTATGTGATGATGTAGCACCCTTTTAAAAAAGTGATTTGTCAGCAACTATTTATTTTATTTTTTTTATATTTTTTTTTTTTGGGGGGGGGGGGGGGGATAGCGTTACCGTATTAATTGGGAAAATTGGCGCATAAATCCCAAACATTTGGGAAAATTTGCATCGTAAGATTTAAGATTTGAAATTAAGGGTCTTTTAAATTGCTTGGTATAAATGTCACAAAACAATTAAAATATTCATTCACAGGTTGCTTGCATTTTTTTTCAGTTTCAGTGCTCATTTTATCTGTTCACTTGCAGATAATGCACTTTTGGAAAAAGTTGACGAAATTTTCCTTCCATTTGATACTTTTTCAGACAGCATTATGGAAATTTTTAGTTTTTCCTGAATTGGGAAAGTACCGTTTTTTGTAACTTATAAAGAAGGAAAAATAATTGCTGCATCTATTGTTATGCATGTATATGCCTCGCTATTCCATGACAAATGAAAGTGCATTCATTGTGATCTGTGTCATGTGATCTATCATAATTATAACCTTTTATATTCAAATGGTTTGCATTATGCTTTTTACTGATGATAATCTGGTTAGAATTTTAGCCAAAACCTGCTTCTAAATACTACAAAGATGACAATCTTACATGTGTAAATAATATTAATTTACACTTACTGGTACAAATTACTAGCCTTTTGGTACCAACTTTATTCAAATAAACTGTTTAAACATTTGTAAAAAGATTATTGTTTTTTAAGGTATATAGACCTTTTAGACTATGTATATAATGTAATGCCAAGTATTTTAGGTAATCTTAGTGCTACCTTTTATTCTGTACTAGAATGTCATTGCTAATCAGTTCCTTTATGATCTGGTCATAGGGGATAAATTATTTCTTACCACCATTTTTTCGTTTCAGTGCGCGTCTGCACCTTTTTTCCAATTCAGTGTTTTATTCTAGACATTTTATTGTAGTATTTAACATTAGCAAAAACAATCTAGGTTTTATGTGTAAATATTTTGGTTGATATATAACTGTGTTATTAGTATGTTTTATGTGTTGATATAACTTGTAACAGAAAGGAGGATAACTTGGAAGTGCTTATTTACAAAGGATACAATATGAGCTTCCGAGTTAGCTCCCCTTTCAAATATTTAAAATAATTAATATGTCTGTGATGTAAGGATTAACTAATCTCTTGTAACTCAAAATTTAGTGACAGCAATGATTGTGTTTTATGTTTAAATGTATTGGTCTATCTGTGTATGTATGCAATTATGCTGATGAGACTATAATAAACTTTAAACTACTAATAATAAAACACAACAACTATTTTCATGTAAAGGTATTTAAAATGCCCTGAGATTCCATGAGTAGGCAAACTGCAATAAGTATAGCCCCTTTTTATGTATTATATTATACATGTGATAAATCCTAATTTAATAAGTGAATATCTGACATTTGGACACTTTTCAAGTTGCGTGCATAATATGTACAAGTGAAAAGATTTTATACTGTAGGCTTTCTGGTCTTCAATGTTGTGCACTGTACTTTGAAATTTGAGTCCAACCTTTTGATTTTAGCTGTATTTGTCAAAATGCAGGGTGCAACACTTTCAGTTTTCTTTGATGTGTTGAAAAGAACATTGTGCTTAAAGAGAAAGAAATTCATATGATTTACTTTCTGGGAAAACTGGGCTTAAAGCACGTGTGTAAAGTGTTGACCGGACAGGCTAATCTGGGACAACACTTTTTGCTTTATGGTATTTTTGTTTAAAGGAAGTCTCTTCTTAGCAAAAATTTAGTTGAGGCTGAAATTGTCATCCCTGATGAGGCTGTGTGGTCTGCACAGGCTAATCTTAGACAACATCATGTATATGCATTACACCCAGTTTTCGCAGAGCGAGGGTCATATGTTCCTTATACCTCGCCTGAATACTCTGGAGACATGTTCCATTCATGTTCTTGATGCAACTGCAACCTATAGATCACAGTATACTAATTCCAATCCTCACATAATTTAGTGTTTAACTTTCAACTTAAGTCAAAAAAATAAGGTCAATATTTAGAATGTAGAAGCCTGCATAACACAACTTTTTCTGAAAGATCATTCTAAGCTGATTGCATTTAAGAAATAAAAAAGGTATTTTATGTAATATGGGAGAATGAACTCAGTATTTATAAATGTTTTCTGTTGTATTTATGCCCCCGGGTCGAATGATCGGATGTATAATGTTTTTGGCCTGTCTTTCTGTCATTGTATGTGTCTGTGATTGAATGTGTCACAAAACTTTAACCTTGGTCCTAACTTTTGCAATATTGATGATAGCAACTTGATATTTGGCATGCATGTGTATCTCATGAAGCTGCACATTTTGAGTGGTGAAATGTCGAGGTCAAGTTCATTCTTCAAGGTCAAAGGTCAAACAAAAATCAAAGCAGCATATTAGGGGGCATTGTGTTTCTGACAAACACATCTCTTGTTTTTAATATTTTTTTTACTACTTTTAGTTGAGTTTAACCAACCCTCAGGCTACTTTCCTGCCGGTCTCCAATCTTAAAACTTAGTGATTTCTTAGTGAACATTAATGCTTTTCCTGCACACAGAATAGATAACAGAAAAGAATTATATAAAAACTGTCGTTAGCTTATCACATCTCATCCAGTAAATCAAGATGTTTTTTTTTTTAAAGAGTATAGCCTTTCTCAAGTATTTAGTGTACTGGAACCTATCAGCAACTTTAAATTTGTAGAAAATGACCTCTATTAATCAAATTCACATATTTCTGCTGCGTATGCAAAATTTCAGACCAATCCACAAACAAGAAATGTGTCAATAATATATAAAAGAATGTCTTTATGAAAGCCACACTTGCTTGTGTTTTTTCAGTGCGTTCATTTTAATAAGTCCATGAAGCAAAGATGTACCAAATAAATATAAAATATTCCATTTTCCAGCAGATGCATACATACGTGATTGGTATAGACAATCATATGTGCCTCAATTGTTTAAATTTTGTATTTTAACACGATTAAGTGAGTTTTCAGATACACAATAATCAAGTCTCCACCTGTTGTTTTTTTCCACATTTTATGCATTTAAAAGCGACTTTGAGAATACAAATCGACTGAAAACTCAATTCTGTGACAATTGTTTTCTTGAAATTCAAAAATAGGGGCGCCCATCGCACAGATTGTTTATTTCTCTATTATATATTTGCATTATATATTAGGGGCTTAACCATACTGGGGCTTTTGACAATTAAAGTCTGCAAATCTTTTGTTTTTTTGTGTGATTAAAGGTGTAAAAAATAGCATGCAGTTTTCAGTGTTTGATGTTTTATTGCTGGTACTATTAATGTACTTTCTATCAAAATTAATAAACAAAAATCTAGTTTCTTGGCATTTGTATTGTTTATCATTTAATTGAAACATTTTATCACATTTAAATGGAATAGGTAGTATACATATGAAACTGTGAACATTTTCTTTTAAAGCAAAGGCAAAGTAAGAGGCATTTGAATTATTTAATGTATCTATGCTAAAACTATAAGTAATTTTGAAGCTGTAAAACATCATCTGTTTTGATCATGTGATTTTAATAACTATAATAATAATTTCCAGAGCTCAGTTGTAACAAAGGAACTCGCGGATGAATTCAAGTCCCAGCTTCAAATCCCCGTGTTGGAGATGAATGTTGGGATTTACGTTGCTATCGGTGTGGGCGCTCTCATGATCGTTAGCGTCGTGTTAGTGGCAATCATTAGAAGAAGACGTCCGGTATGTTGTGGACATATTAATTGGTGAAAAAATGTATTTCTACTACGTAACTTTACAAAAAAGTTCAAGATAATCTTCAAATCAATAATGACATAAGAATTAATCTTGTCTCTTTCATAAATTATCTTGTTTAACTTGAGTTTGGTGTATTTTCGTGCTAATGGGCACATTGTTTGTTTTTCAGACCGAGATTGCCTATGGCACAGTCAATGACAACTGATGGAAAAATATCGTCAACTTATTAGCATCAGTTGTAGAACAAATTGAAGACAAAATTAGTCCATACATACAGATATATCATTTAGATTTGGTGAAAGTAAAATTGTTGTTCTGAAGTAGTAGACATCATTTTTACCTTAGAGGTCAAAATTTGCTACTGTTGCCCTGAGGCTGTAATGTTTCAAAATATTGTCTTCTTTACTCTTTGAATACAATTTGACTGTTACTAAATATCAATAAAATATCTATTTTATTACCTACTTATAAAAATGAATCAAAATTCATTTTGTTTTATATAATAATAATGATAATGATAATAATAACAAGACTATTGCCAAGAAATAAAAGTCCCCTACCGGTGAAAGCCCACCATTTTCAGCAATATTTCGAGTCTATAAATTGCCATAGCAACCATAATTTTTGACGTAGGAACAAAATGAAAGGACGTGCATAATATCCATATTGCCATAAGTCCATGTTTCAAGTTTCATGAAAAAATATGAAGAACTTTTAAAGTTATCGCAGGATCCAGAAAAGTGTGACAGACTGACGCACAGAGCGCAAACCATAAGTCCCCTCCAGTTTCACCGGTAGGGGACTAATAATAATAATAATAATACCAAACACAGAAATTACGGTAATAATTATTATTGTTATATTATGTTGATGATAATGATAATTTTCATTTTTTTTAATTAGTATTTATCTGATTATGAATAATAATGATAATATTTATATTATTATTTTAAAATTCACTCGCCACTGTACAATTCAACAATCATTAACCTGGGAATAGCTATTTACTGTCAATTTTACATTTGCAACATGTTTCCCATTTGAATATTGATTTGGGCAACATAATGTATCCAAACCAGGACACATCACAAACTATTGCCTGCTTGTTTAAAAAAGTAGTAAACAGTATAAAATGTGTAATAAGCGTTCATATAGTGACGCAAGACATAAGATCAAAATATTGTACCATTTACTAGAATGTTTGTTACTATTGAAATCTTATTCATTTCCTCCAAAAATGGAGACTACATAGTTATTCACAGGCATATGTTGTTCCTCTATTAATTGACTGATATTGACTGATATAAAAGTCTACTGACCTGATATAAAAAAATAACTTTGCATCAGGCCGATATCAGCATAGAGGTATAATAAAACATCCTGTTTGACTATTTATGTGCCTTTTTATACAACTACTTAAATAAAAGGTTAGGTTGTCTCAGATTTTTCCAGGTATTATTTTTGTGTGATTGTTTACAAAAATTTAAAAGCTGTCTTGAATTATTGAGGATTGTTTTTTTGTGCTTATTGAGAATATTTAAAGCGAGATAATGCGATTTTTATATGTGTTAAATTGACATATATTGATATAAAACATGTAACAATAACACAAAATAGGCAAGAAAAATTATACATTGAAGACGAATTTCATAAAATGCAGCAAAAACAAAGAAGCGCTACGAGCCGATTGTGACGAAGATATTTCGTACATATTTTCCTGAAATAACCGAAGCATTTGTCTTTTATTAGGACCGGAGTAAGTGTTCGTGTGTCGTATTGGTAGATATCGTTGCAGGAAATTAAAATGATCAGTGAAACAAAATTGTGTCTCTGTGTCGTATGAACGAATCTGCACTAAAACTAAATTGAGATTCACATCGTACATGCATGATATACATGCTGGCGAATTCAACTGTACAGACATTTTCGATTTCAGAATTTAACATCTGGCTTATTTCGCATTTTTCGACACATGTTTTTCTTAACTTTTATTTTAATTTATATTGAAATATATGTATAATAAGTTTTTTTACACATTCTATATAAATTCATAAATATTTGACAAAATCGTATAATCTCGCTTTAAGGCAATGGAAAGTTTGTTTACAGTGTAATAGTGGTTTCCCTGACATTTTATAAGAATTATGGAGTTACATACATGATTTTTCAATGACATTGGCAATGTTACAATAACCTAAAACGATAATTTAACATCCCTTTTTTATGCATATTCAGCATCATGTCTTTGTGTCTGATTTGTTGATTTTTTGTCAGGTGTTAATATTGACATTTGTCTTATTTACTGAATGTATTCTATTTGCTTGTACTTTTCTATGAACAAAGCTCACGTGGCATATTTTTTTCTTTCAGCATATTTTGGATTATACAGATTTGTGTTTTGTCATTTTTCCTAGTCATAAGTGTATATGTCTCCTGTGAAATGGTACATTAAACTTATGTTAATGGAATATGTAATGTTATATACTTGTTTACAATTTACTCTATTTAATCTGTATACAGGCTTCATTATTATGTAACAAAAGCATATTTTTTAACTAGAGGTACTTCTAGTAAACCACTGATTTGTTCTTATGTTCTATAATGTTTTGCCTAATTGCTCATTGATCAAATACTTTGTTTTTCTGTATCAGACCATGCAGACCAATGTACAATTTTATTTTTTCGAGTACCTACTGTATATTCGTATAAATCCCATTGAGCTTGCATTTTTAATTTGATGGATAAAATATTTGTATTGTGATTAGTTCAATCACAATACGGATATATTATCAATCAAATAAAAAATACAAGCACAGTTTGATTGCGGTTGAAACAATCTTTCTTGACGATTGTCTGTGCCTTGTTACAAATTAAAAAAGACAACCACAACTTACCTTTGAGTGACGGTATTTAACAATACATTGTTATTTGTCACTGTTTTTATGTCAATAAGCAACATATTTGAGTTCTGATGCCTAGAGGGTATAAACCAATGTTGTTTTATAGTGCATCCAAGTGACTGATTTATTATTGACAGTTATTCAAGCTGCCCCTTTTTTTAAACTGGGCTTACTGTATATTCGTGCTCAGGAACTTATTTTTGTGTTGTTAATTAAAGTGATATTTTGAGCATTTTTCACTGTTTAATTGAGCTGAAAAGAATAAACAGGTCAAAACAGAAACAAAATTGTGTCTTTGTGTCGTATGAACGAATCTGCATGAAAACTACATTTAGACTCACATCTTACATCGAATCATTTCTGCCTTTAGTTGTCAAAACGAAAGTACGGTTGCTATTCAAATGGATTATTTTTTTCCGGGATATTGTTTTAGTATGTTGATGCTGCATTAACAAATTTAAGTGTATATGATGTGAAAACACCAAAAATAAACAACGGTTGCGATAGACACCTATATACTGTTGGATGCCCATAATATCACTTTAACTTTTTGAGAGCTATATGTCCATAGTTTGAAGATGATTTGAAGATGATTCTAAAGAAAAGGAATTTGTTGCGACCAATTTAGGCAGAATTATTACCCTTTGTCTTTTACGCGAACTTAAGAACAACGTTTGTCATCAATTGCTAGCCGTGTAACATCGTGCCTGGTCCGTTCGTGCTTCATTTTTATAACCTGGTTCATTTGGGGTCAAAATCAAACTTACTTGGTCAAATGAAAGACCAAGCTTTGACCCGTATGGAGGTTACATTTATTGCCAAATCTTAATAAAAAGTTGTCGCAACGTTTTTTCAAATACCTCTTTTTATTTTGAGACAAGGTCATGTGCGATAAAAAAAAGTTCAACAGGTAATATTAAAGAAACAGCTAGCGAACACTCAAGAGATCAATGTTCGTAAAATTTTTGTCAGAACGTATGCCATTATTATATCTTATCTGATTGTTAGACTAGGTAACATTGGTCAAAAACTAAGTCAATACGAAGGATTGAATGAAAAGCTTATGAACACTCAAGACATTACAAGTGTTGTCCTTTCTTTATGAAATGTTGTTGGTAATATTTGTCTCAGTCAAATTCGAAACACTTTTTTGAGAGGCAAAACAACAAGGTCACAGGGTCAGAACTAAGAAAAATGTTGTTAATACTCTAGAGGCGACTTTTATTACCCAATCATATCAAAACGTTGCAAGAAGATTTGCCCCAGTGCTATCTTGAAACTGGATCACTTGGGTCAAAATCAAGGTAACGGTAGTTTCAATAAAAATCTTGTGAACACAATAGAGAGCGTTTATTATCAAATCTTCATTAAACTTACTCAGAACACGTGACAATGATATATTATGAGTTCGGATCTGTGCTACGTGGGATGACAAACATGGTATCTATTTACAATTAGTGAAAAAAAGAACACTATAGTGGCACCACTTATTTCCGAATCATCGTGACACTTGATGGGAACATTTTTCACCAATTATATCTGAGCCAAATGGAAACTAGGTAACATGGGTCAAACACAAGGTCATTGGGTCAAAATAAAGTGAAAGCTTATTTACTCTAAATATATTCGGGTGGGAGAGGGCCCAACAGTGTCTGAGACATATACATTTTGTGTGATGTCTTTGAAGTGTTTTGTGGTATGTTTGTTTGTGTTTTCTCAACTTTTCTGAGACTATCTCACTGGGCCGGCTAGTTAGTAGAGGGCTGAACAAATATGAGGATTGCTGGTTTGATCCCCGGACACATAACTTGTGGGGATTTTCATGAAATCCTATCTATTAAACATTTTCTGGTTAAAGTAGGGCAGTTTTTGTTACTGGCATAAGTAATACGTGTACGTATAACTGGTAAATCAGCTACCCAAGGAAAAGTTCGAGTAGGTTAACTGACCGCAGTGATGTGACTGAGATACTGTAGCGGGTAAAGACCGAACTAAACACACACATAAATAAACGAATAAATCATATATTGTTATCGAATTAAATTAATATCATTGTCGTTATCCAACTACGTTTAAATATGTCATGCTCCTCAATATTATGTAGTGGAAATTAAACACTTGCTCATAACGAGGGGTTAAGTCCATGGATATTTAGAGAACCACTAAAGGATTGTTACAGAAGCACTGCCCGACTGCTTTCAATCCTAAGAAAGTGTTTGCAATAAAAGACAATTTTGATTTTCTGTGATGTATGTGGTATAATAGTACAATACTCACTGATCGGCATAAAGACAAACATGTTTGTTTAATCAGTATCAAAATAAATATGTCTCCAATTCAACAAGGGGAACACCTTTTGTTCCTAAATTGTTTGACCATCCATTATTAAGTTGAGAACTATTCATTTTAGAAAGAACAGAACAATTCTATATTATGTTTCATAGGTCACATAAACAATGAATGTCCATGTATCGTGACAACAGGTGAGCACTTAAATTATAAAGTATGTAATTACATCATTTCATAAAACATTGGGAAATCCGTCAGAGGAACACTATAAGTAATATTTGGGGGAGGGGGGAATGTGATCTTTGGAGTTTAATCAGCTACTCAGCTGTTACGAGCGATTATAGAAGGGTATCATTTTGCATTTAAGGAATGTGAAGGTTTTATTTAAGAAATTACCAGAAGCAGCTAGACGGTCCAAATTAGCAAAAGTCCAGTGAACATACTATACGACTTTGTGGTTACAATAACAAAAAGGAATCAAAGTTAACATTTAAGGACAACAATCACAATATACATAAACAATAATAATTATGGTTAATAAAGGTTAGTAAAGATACATTAAAATCAGTTACATATCAGCAATATTTTGTTATTGTAAAAATTAATAGCAACACAAAACAAACACAGAACAACAACAACATTCAGAAAGGTAACATCAGTAAATAAACAACATATGTAAAGGAACAACAAAAATGAGTTGCTGTGCACCACATGGTGATTAGTTTTAACTCGCCTTATAACCACAGCATCAGGGTTAAAATTTTTGGTGTTACACATTGTACAGTGGTCCTTTACCAGGTTTGTTCAAATAACTACTCTGTGGTATTTTATTGTAAATTACTTAACAAATGTTCTTCACTGAAACCGTAAGGGCCAGTGTATTACTTTTTTATGTGAAACATAGTTTTTCTTTCAAAACTTTGTTAAAACTATACCCAAGGGGTCAAAACTAACCATGCCAAAGAATTCACACGATTTGTATAGGCTTGCATAGTAAATAACTTTAAACATATTATTCACTGAAACCCAAAGAGTAAGGTGTATAATATTTGGTTTGCGACGTCGTATGTTGAACATCGCAAGTTTGTTCTGCCCATCTGGTCGAAATTTGTCCCAAACTAGGTTGACCTTGTAATGTCACCCGTACACGAATACCTTTAGCATCAATGCTGTATACTACAATGCGTGGAGACTTTCACATTTGTTGCATGTATGAATGCGTAATTATCGCCCATTGATTGCGTTGACCAAATAACTGTTGAAATAAAACAAATTTAATCGAAAATCGTTTGAATAACTCGATCTTACCCGTTTCGTCAAATTATAATTACTAAACTGACCGTCAAGCACATACAATTAAAACCTTTTAATATCAAGGACCAAATGATACTTGTGTAAATTAAAAAAAATCAAAAAGCTCATCATGACAATAAAGTACAGTTAAGTTAATATGTTGTTTTTTTTATATTAATTTTCTGATTATGTTTGCATTCTCAGGACCGATGAAATAATCGTTCATAGTGTGTCGCCTTTGTATTTTTGCTGACGATTTTTCGGTCAAGCTGATTTATTTTTCTTGATGTTTATTTTTCGAACGTTTCATCTACGGAGACGCTCGAACATTGCTTTACTTTTACGCGTTCTAAAAAAAATCCAAAACAGTGAGGATAGAGGATAATAACATGTTAACAATCATGGTGGTTATTGTATCAGTATGTTACTTAATCATATGTCTGTCTTAAGATATCTTTTGTAAACGCACCATTAAGTGTATCCTATAAATTTAATGAAAACGAGTACAATGAAACAGAAACCTATTCATCACTTCCTTTTTCATAAAGCTGATCATATATACATGCAAGTACGTATTTATTTTTAAAAGTCACATTATTTTATGTATGTTTAATCATAAATCTTCATTATTTGAAACGACACAACAGGAAGATAAATGCTACATGAACGGTATTAAACATTATGTTCAAATCAAATAAAATGAATTAAAATAAAAGCATTGTTTATTTAGTTTAAAATATTATTGGGGTCTGTGCATTTGCTTTGGTTGATTGGATTTGCCATTTATCACTCTTTTTTTTATGCAGTAGAAGAATGGTCGAATAAATTCATACAAATACTACGTGGTTGACCTATTGTGTTTTACCATATCAGTTTACGTGCTCTCTGTGCTCTCATATCAGTTTTTATTACATTCAATTGTGTGCGTAGCAGTTAAAGCAACATTATCGGAATTCTATTGGATTTTCGAACACTGACATTCATAAACAGGTTTTGTCTAAGAAGTACTACGATCGAAATACTTCCTGTAAAACAGTTATATTAAAAACAAATTTTCTGACAGCCCTAAAAAAAAACTTTCATAGGGACACAATTCTGACTGCCATAGCAACAAAGAACTGGTTTGTGTACGCATTTATCCGGCGTATGTTTTTACGGTTAGTTGTAACAAGAAATATCTTTAAAAAAGATATACGGCGTTGATTGTGGTCGATGTTTATGAACGATCAAAAGTTATCTCTATGAGATAAAAAGTAGCGGATGCCTTTTTTCTGCGCAGTTCTTAGCTACATCACAAGCAAATCAATTACGGGGTGTTGCGCCAGATTTCGTGGTTTATTTTGCTTTATGTGATATTATTACTCAGATATCTATATTTACAGAATAGAAAAACACAAGAAACATGAAAATAAACGAGTGCATATAGGTCAGCCGGCAATACTCGAATCTTATTTATTTGCATAATTATAGTATAGTGAATTATTTTGCTCATGCTTAATAAACTGGTCTAAATGGATAAATATTTCTAATTAATTTTATCAAAATTGGTCCTTATCATGCAAATGTTGAAAACATATTAAAAATCAATGATTGACATACCACAATAATATCGCCGAATATCTTTATTTAGTATCTTTCTGATCAAAACAGACTTCAAGTGCACAAAGATTACGAGACGGCGTTTATATAAAGATTTCTGCAACTGACCGCAAACTGACCTTGATACCTTGCGGATTGGAATGCAATGCATTAAAGTTAGGTAACAATTCTGCTGCTAAAACGACGGCTTGTTTACGCCAACTGTACACGACCAAGGCAACAGATGTGTCTAAAATATTGATATATCGACAAAGCGACTAAACGAACTATTTACTCCATCAGACAAAAATAGCATAGATTCCAATTTTATCCTTCAATGAAAAGATCGCAACCCCTTCTGCGAACTCCGGTGATGAACTGTATATAAACTCTGACTTTCACACACTGGCCGCGAATTGACCCGAAACCTCGCGGGTTGAAATGCAATGCAAGTAAGTACTAAATATGAGAATATAGCCTTTAGTATAAACGCTTTTGCGCTGGTAATTCTCTGAAAATAAAAGGTGAACGCACAAACTGTATTTATGTCGAAAATTGATTGTAAAACTGTTCTATCTATTGAGCCTTTTCATTAGAGATAAAATTGTTTCATGCAGTAAAACAGTGTTACAAAGACGCGGATATGTTTCCAATGTTCTGGAGTTATACTCAAATCAGCCAATGGAATAAATGAAGTGTATTCATTCGTACCTAGCCGCGGGAAATTTTATTTGAATATTATTGGACACTTACAAAGGTCAAGTAAGGGTGAAAAGCTGGCTTAATACAGCTTACGCCGAAAAACATATTCGGGGTTTTCGTAATTAAGAAGTTGTCTCCCATTCGGGTACGTATCGCGAGTATCCCGAGTAAAAAGCGGTCCGTCTAAAATGCCTATATGACTCATATCCGCGGATATGACCGAAAAGTGCGGATATGGAAGAATATAAGCAATATCGACACTTTTTCTGCAATGTTCATTTTAATGTTCAATGAAAAATACACAATGTGTTGTAAATATGCAAGGTAAAATATGTTATATTTGATTGTTACTATATATTATAGTTTATTGGTACGTAAAAATATGCACGTTATTTTATTTATTCAAATGAACAAAGGATATCGTAGTGCTACATTTTAATTCCCGCATTTTTTTTTAGATTTTCGTTAATATTTCAACAGTTCATATCCAATATCCCGAAAATTTAAAATACGAAGCATATATGTTTAAGATTAATATTACAGCTGTTACATTCACTTATAAAACATAATATAAAATTTTAGCGGGACATGCATTGCTTTTCAATAACAGCGCAACTATAATGGTTATAATCATTCTTGAAACATTTAAATGTAGCACTACGATATCCTTTGTTCATTTGAATAAATAAAATGACGTGCATATTTGTATGTACCAATAAACTATAATATATAGAGGACATTTGTGGGATTCGGTGGATTATCGATTTTAAAGTGATATTATGGGCATTTTTACTGTTAAATTGAGGTAAAAAGAATCAACAGGTCAAAATATTTAGTTAAAATGTGGTTACTGACCAATTATCTGCAAGTCATCTTGCTACCAGTTGTTTATAAAATTATATATAATATTCGATAGTTTACATGACTCACCCACTCCTCTAAGCCGAAATGATCCGTAAAACAAAATAGTGTCTTTGTGTCTTATGAACGAATCTTCACTAAAACTAAATTAAGATTAACATCGTAAATCGAATCATTTCCGTCGTCAGTTGTCAAAACGAAAGTACAGTTGATATTCAAATGCATTATTTTTCTCTTTCCGGTATATTGTTTTAGTAAGTTGATGCTGCATTAACAAATATAAGTGTATATGAATTGAAAACACCAAAATTAAACAACGGTGGCGATAGACACCTATCAACTGTTAGATGCCCATAATATCCCTTTAATTCACGAGTGATCATACTACAAATATAGATCCTTTATTGGATAAACCACATTCGTCGATTTTATCATATTCGCGCATTTGAAATCATCATTTATTTTCAAATGAATATTGCCACTTGAAGCAGTGACATTTTAGACAATATTTACTGCATTCATAACATTCAGTATATTTAAATATATTTAATATCATTAATTACTTGTGGTCTGGCGATAATCGGCCCAAAAATACTTTACTAGTTTCTAAAGCATATTGTATATCAAAATACTAAAGTTTTGAGACGACATCAAGAATAATAATACATTCATTATATTATATAAACATTATGTAAACTTGTACAACAAAACATATGTGGTTTCGGCATGGTTATATTGTTTGTGGTGTGTAGCCCTAAAACAATCTTCTGGCACTTCGTCATGTTCGCGGATATGAATTAAGAGTTGGAAAAATGATAATGTCTTTTAAATTGTTATATTTTGAGACAATACTAACATATTTAACGCATATTGTGTAATTTTTTTATTAAACATTGCAGACAAAGTGTCGATATTGACTGTATTCGTCCATATCCGCACGTTTCGGTCAATCCGCGGATATGAGTCATATTCGCATGTTAGACGGACCGCGTTTTACACGGGATACTCGTGATACCTACCCGAATGGGAGACAACTTCTTAATTACGAAAAGACCCAATAAACATGTGAAATTACTAGAATATTGACCATTTATACTTACATTTCAGCTCCTGGAGTCAAAAAACAATTTCTTAGTCAACAACAACAACATGCTGAGTGAGAAGTAAACACATGTACTTTCTGCTTGAAACTGCCGGCATTTGACAGATTTCAACGGTGGGTTTAAATAAGTTAGCAGTGCAAAAAAGTTCAATGGTAATGACCCATTTTGTTTGGGTTAGTTTGAAAGCATTTGCTTTGATAGTGCAAAGCATGTTGTCGACTGTGTGCGTATTCTTACCCGGAAAGTTAAATGTGATTGCCGGGTTTATGTAAAAATGGGGGTTTTATGGGCAATTTCCGAGACCCCCGAAAAGGTCTATTTTACCCCAGATATAAATTTAAAGAGCATTTTCTGCATTGTTTTGTGCTTTATTTTCAAGCTGTTGACGGGCCGCAATGAATATGGTCTGAATATATTTTCAGGTTGTGACTGAAGGCCTTGTTTTGAGGGTGTTTTGCAGACCAGTGCTTGTCGGCCTGGGGATTTTCCAGAAAAACTGTAGACTGCCCCCTTAAGGTAAAAAATGCTAAATTTCACACCCAACGCAGCATAGTCAAATGTGACATTTTTTGATAAAATATAATCATCAACACCTGAAAACAGTTTTCCCATTCAATTCTGACCAATTTGAGCAGAGATATTAACATTTCAGTAGGGAGAGGTAAGCCTGATTTTGTAATAAAACCCTACTTTGCATGACAGTTTAACCACTATACTTATCATAGGTGATTAAAATTTACTTTTCAGAGAGTGAAATCTTCTAAATAGGCATAATAGAATGTGATGCTACAAAATTAAGAGTATTTACTTCACTTTTCTTCAGATTCATCTGTGCTTAAGACCCTGTGACTCATGGCCGCTGCTTTTTTTTCGAGTTTTCCCCCGGATCAGCTTGTAGTGAAACTGGAAGCTGTTCTGGGTGAAAAGAGTGAGTTGGTTGGTCTGTGTTGCCTGTGGACTGGTGAAACAGATAGGTACGGCTATGGTGTGCACCGTGTTGTTGTATCGGGCAAGCGCATCAAGCTAAAAGTCCACCGTCTCAAGTACTATCTGTGTGATTCCGGACACAGTGCACTGCAGCGCAATTTCCATATCTCACACCTCTGACACAATAAGCTTTGCATTAATATAGAGCATTTATCGTATGAGCCAGTAACTGTTAATAATTCCCGCAACGTGTGCCTTACAAATGGTCAATGCTCGGGTCACAGGGACTTCAGGGAATGCTGTCTGTGGTCTGCGGTAAATATACAAGTTAGGTTATTGTTATGTTGCCGTTCGCAGTTTGCATGTACTGTACATCACAAGTTTTTCTGTTTTACACTTTAAGTCCATAGCTATGGTCAGCCGCACTTGTAGATGGCATACTTTCAGAGGCATATAGACCGTCCCGGTACAGGGCTCTGTTTGCGTGCCGCTTTCTAAGGTAGAATCTGACTATTTTGTACCGCACTGAGGCCTTCCTGCGGCTGTCATATTCCCGTCTGCGATCCTTGGCCTTCAGTTGGTTGTATATCATGCTATGTAAACTGATTTTTTTCCCTGTCACCTTTTCTGCCACCTTCATTGATGATTTGCTGGGCCCCAAAGACCTTGTATGAACTGCAGAATGACACAGAGCTGCAAAGTTTCTAGCATAGAATGAAGTTTTGGGGGCATACTGAAACACAGATGCATTTAAGCTCTCACAAGCATTTGTGTTAAAGAGCTTTGCCACTTCTTTCAACCCCGTGGCATCAAATGTGTTAGTAATGTTTCCTAAAACAATTTTCTTGTCACTCTCCTGGAGTGCTAGTGGCTCTCCATAGGGCAAATGTTTGTACGAGCTGGTCACTCGATAGGTGCACACTCGTGAGCGTTCCTTGCACATCTTGTGATCTCCGGAGAAGCAATGCAGGATGTTTTCTAAAGCAAATTTGGCCGATCGAAGAAAAAGCTCATCACTGCAGCTCTGTTTTCGCAGTTTTTCCAGTCCAATGCGCACTCGGCAGCGGAGGCAGCTGGCCAGCTTACGCATGTATTCGTCTTTGTTGTACTTTTTTGGAATGGATTTGATGTCTGACTTTGCGGCACGCACATGTCTTTCGAGAGCTCTCAGCTTGTGAACAAAGCACTTGTAGTGGGTGGCCGTCTGCTTTTTTAAGTGATTTGTTTGCTTTTTAAGCTCATAGTAATCCCGTATAGCCTTTGCCGATTGCGTACCAGAGTCGGTGGTTATTGACTTTACTGCCAAAGGATCATCTCTCACTTTATCCAATGACCTGTGAAGTAATACTCGCTCACTGCTTGCAATGGAGGCCTCAGCTGCAAAGGTTTTTGAGCAGTTATCATGCCTGCAGTACCTTTTTCTGCAATGCTTGTTGGCCATGGCTATGGCAAGTGGGAGTTTTTGACCTGTATTGTGTTCTACCAGGGCCCCAAAGCTTTGTGTAGACTTTTCGCATCCCCCCTGGGGTCGACATGTGTAGGCGACGTCAAATTGGATGTCAACTTCAGGTTCGAAGCCGGCTTTTTTCATGACATTTGCGACATAGTCCTGCTTTAGTTCCAATTGTTTGTCGCTCAGTTCTGTTTGTGCTTGTCCCAAGTCATTAAACTTTTTTTGAAATGTTTGCTTGCATGGTGCCTTAATATTAAGCCATGTTAATACAGTAGCTACATCATCCATTCCAATTTTAGATTTTAGCACTGGCATTGCTACTAAATAGTTCAAAAATCCTGCAGGGGGGCCTCTTGCGGTCTGAATTGTGTCCGACATTGGCAATGTTTGCGAATTAAATCCACAGTAACTACATTTTACACAGATGTAGACACACAGACCAGCACGTGTAACTTTCATTTTCATGTTTGGCTTCTAACAACCACTTGCATGTACATCTTTAATAAGTGCCAGCATTTTCTCATTATTCACAATGAAATTTTCATTGCGGTCACACTCACAATCTGTTTTTTCTTCCTTTTCAGGTTTAGGTCTGAGAGTGTATGCCAGAGTGTCTGCCTGTGCTAACCCTGCTGTGGTTCTGACGAATTGACTGTCCCAGGCTTCCTTGTCTGTCAGCCGTACCAGTCGTTTAGAAGCTTTCGGCGCCTCGGAACTTGCACTGGAAACTCCAGGTTGGTGTATTTCAGTGGATGTAGTCCATTTTGGCTTGTGTCCCAGCTTAAACTGGGTGGCTTTCTTGCCTCTACTCCTGCGTGTGCTAATATTCCCCGCGCTTTTTCTGTAATTAAAAGGCATTTTCACACTAAGTACAAATGTATGTCCAAAGTAGAAAAATAGATGTTGACTGAATAGCAACTTTCACAAAAATGATACCCTGGCCTATAAAGACTCCCACAAATGAAGGTTTTATCTGCAAAATATCACCCAGGTCATTGTTTTGGGGCTCTAATCTTGCTTCAATGGCATCATATTACCATAAGACAAATATTTAGACCAAAAAATGTGAGTGTATTAAGAATTGGAACTTCATGGTCAAATATGGCTATAGGAATTACCTACCTTGCATTGTACGCACATCTGCTTTAGAGCTGCAGTCTCTGTTTCTGTGTGCCATAGGCTTAGTTGTTTATGCAAGTAATACCAAGTTGACTTAAATCAACTATTAATACAACATTTAGTGCCTTTCAAACCATTTAAACCCCTAAATGTGCATCAACTTTGATGAAAAGTGAGTAAAACACACTGATTTTATGGAAAAAATCATCAAAATTCATTTTATTTTTTAACTTTGACCAGTGTTGTGAACAATTTTTTACTCAGGATCAAAGATGACACTCATAAGGAGTCATTTGTGGCAATATGATTATACCTACATTTCATATCTGTGCAAACTGAGTGATTTTTAGACTTGGATAGAAAACCAAAAAAATGACCAAAAAGTTGCGTGAAAATGCCGCCGCTGATATGCTCACTAAAAATAGTATGCAATTGTACATTGTAGTTATTTCACAAAGAAAACCACCCAGTTTCATCCAGAATTGACTGAAGTATACAAATAATTCAAATTTAGATGGGTTTACAACTTTTGACTGCTATCTTAAGGAGGCAGTCTACAGTTTTTCAGCCTTATCTGCGCATTGGCCCCGGTCAATTTCCTGAATTTAAGGTGTATGGCCTAAAAGAAATAGTTTTTTGACTCCAGGAGCTGAAATGTAAGTATAAATGGTCAATATTCTAGTAATTTCACATGTTTTTAGTAATTCGATTCTAAGTGACCTGAATTTTAGTCAACAACAACAACATGCTGAGTGAGAAGTAAACACATGTACTTTCTGCTTGAAACTGCCGGCATTTGACAGATTTCAACGGTGGGTTTAAATAAGTTAGCAGTGCAAAAAAGTTCAATGGTAATGACCCATTTTGTTTGGGTTAGTTTGGAAGCATTTGCTTTGATAGTGCAAAGCATGTTGTCGACTGTGTGCGTATTCTTACCCGGAAAGTTAAATGTGATTGCCGGGTTTATGTAAAAATGGGGTTTTTATGGGCAATTTCCGAGACCCCCGAAAAGGTCTATTTTACCCCAGATATAAATTTAAAGAGCATTTTCTGCATTGTTTTGTGCTTTATTTTCAAGCTGTTGACGGGCCGCAATGAATATGGTCTGAATATATTTTCAGGTTGTGACTGAAGGCCTTGTTTTGAGGGTGTTTTGCAGACCAGTGCTTGTCGGCCTGGGGATTTTCCAGAAAAACTGTAGACTGCCCCCCAAATATTGCTGTTGTGGAAAAATACAGAACAGAACAGGACATAAATTTATTACAACTTGTACATAGTACATAGCCAGTCGTAACCATGGCCTAGTATCACAAACATACTTAAGTCGATATTTTGACTCAACTTTGAGATTTTGCTCAACTTTTGAGATGAGTGTAAACAGCTTGCTCAAGTTGGTGATCACAAAACGTTTTTAAGTACTGAGTCAGACTCATCTCTGAGTTTGAGCAAAAATAATTGAGCAAGCGTTCGACCTGTCTCAAGTTATAAAGCAGTATTCAAACATGGCCGCTTTTGTTGAACGCATTCAACGTTTACGAGGACGTTAGCCGATTTAACGCGTTTTTGAGGACAGCAGCAACCCTTAAGAAAAAGTAAGCGATATATATCGATTTCACCCGGAAACTATTTATTTATTTCATTGTTGGATTGCTGATTTATGAATTGGACGCACCGACTCGTCGTTCATTGCCGATGCAATATTTGCTGTCAGTTTTGATAGTAAATAGGGCAAAGAAACCTTTGTTTTACAGGGTCCATTATAATTGCTAAATTGCATTGATTTTCAAATGGCAAATACGTAGAATTTAACCCCAAAACGTATAGAGTAGTTCCCCTTTGTTAACATAGCATTTGAGGTTATATTACACTAATTCCGATTCCCATAGGGTCCCATTATAAAACTGACAACTTTCACAGCATTTTTCTTGCCTTTTCGACGTATCAATTTTTCCGAACCTGGTATCATTTTAAAGATAGATCTGTCTTCTTCCAATAATTGCAATCAAAAACATACCGTCTCGCAACTTCTAAGAAAGTAAATCGCTGTCGAATGAACCCACCGTAGAAAAACGTGTTTCGGAATCCTAATTTCGACAAAAGCCCCACACAATAGAAAACACACCCTCAAAAGTCCATCTTTTAAGTTAGCTTCCAATCCAAGGCATCAAAGTACTCCAGACACATACAGAATATTACAAATAACCACAAAAGACTTGTCTCACATTGTCAAATGGCTTATATTCAAGAAGAGAAAAGGAACTCTTTAGAAATAGGCACTACTTTCGAATGGACCACGGAGGGATACACAATGATTTAGTGTAATGTAACCTTTAAGGGAACTCAACTTTGTCCTACCTTTTTCAAACTTTCTCCACATGAGATTTGAACTATTTCCACCATGAATATGCAATTTCAGTGCATGCGGATGGGGGTAAAGGCCTTAAAATGGCCATTTAAAGCGGTGACTAAATTGGCCGCAGTCAAGTCGGAATGCATGATTTTTAGTCTAAGTGACGACAGCTGATTTTGTGTCTCCAATTATTGTTACGCGTAACTTTTATGGCAAAAACTGGTATCATTGCATGCAAAATTTACCAATATATCAGCAAAAGGCCCAATTAAATGTATTGATTGTGAATCAGAGTACTTTTCTTGATGAAAAATGAGACTTTTTTTAATTTGAAGCACTTTTTTCACACAAAAAACTCACTGACAGCATATAAAATCATGTTTTTCAAGAAAATTATTATTAAAAGCTTCACTTACAATCTAAACATACACATTGCAATTAAAATAATTAATGCTATTATGATGAGAGGAATAATTTGCAGCTTTCAAGCCGATACAAGCCTGCTACCCAAAATTAACACTTAAAATGGCGCAAATCGCTCCTTCAACAGCTTACGACACAATGTGACATTTGTTGCTCATCCAGATAGTCTCTCTCATAAAAATATGTCCTGTTGGCTACATTTTGTTAAGTGTTCTCTTTAAAATCCAGTGTTGAAAGCTTAAGTTTTGCAAAAATGCCACAGTCCTCATGCAAAAAAGCATGTTTGCTAAGGAATTCCTGCCCGAGGGGCCACACTAATGTCGGGAAAGTCATTTGGGTGTGATTCCTCTGTAGTTCAGTGTACATTCATTTCACTACCTGGGGATGACTATCAGGATCAATTTTCCCAGCTTGGTGAAGTGTTGACCTTTCAGGATGTTGATGGATCGTCCACAAGCGCTGCACCACTGCGGCCTCGGTACCGGACAGGGAGTCGGATTGAGGTGTACACAAACCCGGAGTCAGGCAAGGATCATCCACACCTTTAATAAAATAAAATGTTAAGGCCCCTTAAACTGGCAATTATGTTCAACACTGAGATAAGGAAACACATAAAGGAGACATCATGCCTTTATTATTATTGACACGGCAAACTCGAGCAGCTGGGGACTCGGCTCTAAACAAAACAAGTATGCTCTATCAATCCGAGCAAGATGGCATGTCAGAGTTAAAAAGAGCAAACACACATACAAAAGAGATGTAAAGGAAATTAGAAATTAAATGCCAGAAGTAATTTCAAGTATTGATTTTTGTCTGCAAGGGTTGCTGTGGAAAATAGTGCTTAACGCATAGTTTGGCCTGTCGGGGTTCTGCTGGCAAGAACACATCGAAGTCATATCTGCCCGAGAACTGTAAGCTTGAGATAACCATATCTGATGAAGTACTGCTTGAAGAATGCATTCTAATTGTACTTGAACCAGATAGCATTGACAGCACAAGGCTTCAGACCCCCCAAAAGTGTGAGGCTTTCAATAGTGCTTACCTGATACCAGACCGCAATGCCCAAGACAATGACTTTCTCCCGGAACTGCACAGGCCACATCCGCAGCACAATCCTTAAGCTCAATCATGGTCTGGCTGACTCTGAAATAGTGAAATCTGAATTTACAGATGCTCCTTTTTCTAAAGGTTATGAGTTTATTGCCTATCTTATTAAAAGCAATTACAATGACATGCTAAAGAAGACATGTGCATTTCTGAAAAGACATACAGCTGCCCTATACTTGACTAGGAAAAGGCGCTATGGTCTTCACTCTGAAATTCATTACTCTAAGGGCTTAACAGAACCAAAGCCAGATCTTACAGCTAAATGGCCCCACCTACAGCTAAATATGCTTTATAGGTTGAAAATAAAGTTATTTGTCTGAAGAACTAGCGCTATTAATTCATCGGCTATGTTGCTCCACCGGCCGCAATTCTGTAAACATAGTGTATACAGTCGAAACTGACCTAACGGCCACCTGAATTTACCGGTCACCTGCAGACAACGGTCAGTCTGGAATCCCCCCGACAAAAAACACTCTATATTACACCTGAATTTAACGGCCACCTGTCCATAACGGCCAACGGCCACTATATTCAACTCCGAAATTCATGTTTGAACTGAAATCAACGGTCACGCGTCAGTCGTCTCGAGTCGCGAAAATTAAAAACACTGCACATCATTTGTCCGTCTATTTTGCGGTAAAAGCGTTTGATAGCGGTAATTGCCTTTGATATTATAAAAGCGGCCCGCTGCGAGTAAACAAATAATAAGGTATTGAGAAGGTTTGTTTTCCGGGGATAATTGTGGGGGTTTCTTCAACAGAAAATATGTCAGAGTTTTGACATGTTTAAAGTAATAATCGCTAATTATATGACCGCTAATTAGTACATTGTACTTACAACATTGAGTATCGATTTTAAAATAACATTTTCGGATTATTCTTTAAAAGAGCTTTCTAGCGTTCACAACACTTTTAAAAGCAATCGGAATAATAAAACACATAACAACAATAAGTGGTAAACTTAAGTTCCTCACATTCGAGGAGCGAGTCAAGAGTTTGAAACTATTTGCATCTGGAAAAAGTTCGCGTGTAATAGCAAGTGAGCTATGTGTTGGACGTACGCAAGTATAGAGTGTGCTTAAGCGTAAGCGAGAAATTATGGAGAAGTATGAATCGAATGCAAATGTTTGAAGCGTTGTATTTTGTATGAAGTTGTTGAATTAAAATGCTTTTTGTGTGATGTTTGCGTACGAATAAATTTTAACACACGTTTTGCGTCTTTTTCTTTTAATTAGAACGGTACAATATCACCGTACTATCGGTTTATGAAAGCGAATCCGCTTTTTAGACTTGTACGGACGTGACGTCAACGGCACGTCACAAGTTTTATTTACTGAATGATCGAGATGCATGAGTAAACAATTACACTAGCGTTGATAAATTCATTGCTTTAGTTTAATAACAATATGAAATTAAATCAATCTATAAGATGTTATTATGTATTATTCAATGTAAGTAAATTCTGTTATCATGCTTAGTTAACACTGTATGCAAACGACTGGGTGGGGTAACGAGGTAGCACTACTACCAACTGACAAACCATCTTAAAATTGTGATACGAATTCAATGGTCACCTGTGGACAACGGTCACTTTGGCCATTTCCCTTGACTGACCGCTGAACTCAGGTTTGACTGTATATGGAAATACCTAGTTTACCTCATGCGACGCACCACTACGTCCACTGTAAATACACACCTAAGCAAGTACTTTAACGAACAAACTGAAATTCATGTTTGAATTAAACAATCAGTATGATGACTCGCATTGAAATCATGTCCAGTGCACCAGTCAGAGCAAGACAGCTAGCGGATTGTTGACCGTCTGCGGCTCAAGGGACAAATGGTCAGGCCTACAAACAAAGAGAAAAATGGCATAAATGGGTTGTATTCATGTGATTTGGCATATTTTTCATCTTGCTCTCCACCTGAAACTTCAATCTTTGGACATAATAATATTTACATTCAAGATTTGTTGGAAATGTAACCCTTACTTGTCCATACCAGGTCCCCCTCCCATCCGGAACAGTCCAAAACCACCTAAAAGATCCATTTGAACCAAAATATTGACATCTCTCTTCTATTTTAGCACCCAAATCATCAAAACATTCATTAAAATTCATGTTCTACTTGTCTCGCTTGCAGACGAATCCATGTGACCTTGACATTGCAGTAAATGTGCTTTTTTAAGGTTATATTACACTAATTCCGATTCCCATAGGGTCCCATTATAAAACTGACAACTTTCACAGCATTTTTCTTGCCTTTTCGACGTATCAATTTTTCCGAACCTGGTATCATTTTAAAGATAGATCTGTCTTCTTCCAATAATTGCAATCAAAAACATACCGTCTCGCAACTTCTAAGAAAGTAAATCGCTGTCGAATGAACCCACCGTAGAAAAACGTGTTTCGGAATCCTAATTTCGACAAAAGCCCCACACAATAGAAAACACACCCTCAAAAGTCCATCTTTTAAGTTAGCTTCCAATCCAAGGCATCAAAGTACTCCAGACACATACAGAATATTACAAATAACCACAAAAGACTTGTCTCACATTGTCAAATGGCTTATATTCAAGAAGAGAAAAGGAACTCTTTAGAAATAGGCACTACTTTCGAATGGACCACGGAGGGATACACAATGATTTAGTGTAATGTAACCTTTAAGGGAACTCAACTTTGTCCTACCTTTTTCAAACTTTCTCCACATGAGATTTGAACTATTTCCACCATGAATATGCAATTTCAGTGCATGCGGATGGGGGTAAAGGCCTTAAAATGGCCATTTAAAGCGGTGACTAAATTGGCCGCAGTCAAGTCGGAATGCATGATTTTTAGTCTAAGTGACGACAGCTGATTTTGTGTCTCCAATTATTGTTACGCGTAACTTTTATGGCAAAAACTGGTATCATTGCATGCAAAATTTACCAATATATCAGCAAAAGGCCCAATTAAATGTATTGATTGTGAATCAGAGTACTTTTCTTGATGAAAAATGAGACTTTTTTTAATTTGAAGCACTTTTTTCACACAAAAAACTCACTGACAGCATATAAAATCATGTTTTTCAAGAAAATTATTATTAAAAGCTTCACTTACAATCTAAACATACACATTGCAATTAAAATAATTAATGCTATTATGATGAGAGGAATAATTTGCAGCTTTCAAGCCGATACAAGCCTGCTACCCAAAATTAACACTTAAAATGGCGCAAATCGCTCCTTCAACAGCTTACGACACAATGTGACATTTGTTGCTCATCCAGATAGTCTCTCTCATAAAAATATGTCCTGTTGGCTACATTTTGTTAAGTGTTCTCTTTAAAATCCAGTGTTGAAAGCTTAAGTTTTGCAAAAATGCCACAGTCCTCATGCAAAAAAGCATGTTTGCTAAGGAATTCCTGCCCGAGGGGCCACACTAATGTCGGGAAAGTCATTTGGGTGTGATTCCTCTGTAGTTCAGTGTACATTCATTTCACTACCTGGGGATGACTATCAGGATCAATTTTCCCAGCTTGGTGAAGTGTTGACCTTTCAGGATGTTGATGGATCGTCCACAAGCGCTGCACCACTGCGGCCTCGGTACCGGACAGGGAGTCGGATTGAGGTGTACACAAACCCGGAGTCAGGCAAGGATCATCCACACCTTTAATAAAATAAAATGTTAAGGCCCCTTAAACTGGCAATTATGTTCAACACTGAGATAAGGAAACACATAAAGGAGACATCATGCCTTTATTATTATTGACACGGCAAACTCGAGCAGCTGGGGACTCGGCTCTAAACAAAACAAGTATGCTCTATCAATCCGAGCAAGATGGCATGTCAGAGTTAAAAAGAGCAAACACACATACAAAAGAGATGTAAAGGAAATTAGAAATTAAATGCCAGAAGTAATTTCAAGTATTGATTTTTGTCTGCAAGGGTTGCTGTGGAAAATAGTGCTTAACGCATAGTTTGGCCTGTCGGGGTTCTGCTGGCAAGAACACATCGAAGTCATATCTGCCCGAGAACTGTAAGCTTGAGATAACCATATCTGATGAAGTACTGCTTGAAGAATGCATTCTAATTGTACTTGAACCAGATAGCATTGACAGCACAAGGCTTCAGACCCCCCAAAAGTGTGAGGCTTTCAATAGTGCTTACCTGATACCAGACCGCAATGCCCAAGACAATGACTTTCTCCCGGAACTGCACAGGCCACATCCGCAGCACAATCCTGAAGCTCAATCATGGTCTGGCTGACTCTGAAATAGTGAAATCTGAATTTACAGATGCTCCTTTTTCTAAAGGTTATGAGTTTATTGCCTATCTTATTAAAAGCAATTACAATGACATGCTAAAGAAGACATGTGCATTTCTGAAAAGACATACAGCTGCCCTATACTTGACTAGGAAAAGGCGCTATGGTCTTCACTCTGAAATTCATTACTCTAAGGGCTTAACAGAACCAAAGCCAGATCTTACAGCTAAATGGCCCCACCTACAGCTAAATATGCTTTATAGGTTGAAAATAAAGTTATTTGTCTGAAGAACTAGCGCTATTAATTCATCGGCTATGTTGCTCCACCGGCCGCAATTCTGTAAACATAGTGTATACAGTCGAAACTGACCTAACGGCCACCTGAATTTACCGGTCACCTGCAGACAACGGTCAGTCTGGAATCCCCCCGACAAAAAACACTCTATATTACACCTGAATTTAATGGCCACCTGTCCATAACGGCCAACGGCCACTATATTCAACTCCGAAATTCATGTTTGAACTGAAATCAACGGTCACGCGTCAGTCGTCTCGAGTCGCGAAAATTAAAAACACTGCACATCATTTGTCCGTCTATTTTGCGGTAAAAGCGTTTGATAGCGGTAATTGCCTTTGATATTATAAAAGCGGCCCGCTGCGAGTAAACAAATAATAAGGTATTGAGAAGGTTTGTTTTCCGGGGATAATTGTGGGGGTTTCTTCAACAGAAAATATGTCAGAGTTTTGACATGTTTAAAGTAATAATCGCTAATTATATGACCGCTAATTAGTACATTGTACTTACAACATTGAGTATCGATTTTAAAATAACATTTTCGGATTATTCTTTAAAAGAGCTTTCTAGCGTTCACAACACTTTTAAAAGCAATCGGAATAATAAAACACATAACAACAATAAGTGGTAAACTTAAGTTCCTCACATTCGAGGAGCGAGTCAAGAGTTTGAAACTATTTGCATCTGGAAAAAGTTCGCGTGTAATAGCAAGTGAGCTATGTGTTGGACGTACGCAAGTATAGAGTGTGCTTAAGCGTAAGCGAGAAATTATGGAGAAGTATGAATCGAATGCAAATGTTTGAAGCGTTGTATTTTGTATGAAGTTGTTGAATTAAAATGCTTTTTGTGTGATGTTTGCGTACGAATAAATTTTAACACACGTTTTGCGTCTTTTTCTTTTAATTAGAACGGTACAATATCACCGTACTATCGGTTTATGAAAGCGAATCCGCTTTTTAGACTTGTACGGACGTGACGTCAACGGCACGTCACAAGTTTTATTTACTGAATGATCGAGATGCATGAGTAAACAATTACACTAGCGTTGATAAATTCATTGCTTTAGTTTAATAACAATATGAAATTAAATCAATCTATAAGATGTTATTATGTATTATTCAATGTAAGTAAATTCTGTTATCATGCTTAGTTAACACTGTATGCAAACGACTGGGTGGGGTAACGAGGTAGCACTACTACCAACTGACAAACCATCTTAAAATTGTGATACGAATTCAATGGTCACCTGTGGACAACGGTCACTTTGGCCATTTCCCTTGACTGACCGCTGAACTCAGGTTTGACTGTATATGGAAATACCTAGTTTACCTCATGCGACGCACCACTACGTCCACTGTAAATACACACCTAAGCAAGTACTTTAACGAACAAACTGAAATTCATGTTTGAATTAAACAATCAGTATGATGACTCGCATTGAAATCATGTCCAGTGCACCAGTCAGAGCAAGACAGCTAGCGGATTGTTGACCGTCTGCGGCTCAAGGGACAAATGGTCAGGCCTACAAACAAAGAGAAAAATGGCATAAATGGGTTGTATTCATGTGATTTGGCATATTTTTCATCTTGCTCTCCACCTGAAACTTCAATCTTTGGACATAATAATATTTACATTCAAGATTTGTTGGAAATGTAACCCTTACTTGTCCATACCAGGTCCCCCTCCCATCCGGAACAGTCCAAAACCACCTAAAAGATCCATTTGAACCAAAATATTGACATCTCTCTTCTATTTTAGCACCCAAATCATCAAAACATTCATTAAAATTCATGTTCTACTTGTCTCGCTTGCAGACGAATCCATGTGACCTTGACATTGCAGTAAATGTGCTTTTTTAAGGTTATATTACACTAATTCCGATTCCCATAGGGTCCCATTATAAAACTGACAACTTTCACAGCATTTTTCTTGCCTTTTCGACGTATCAATTTTTCCGAACCTGGTATAATTTTAAAGATGGATCTGTCTTCTTCCAATAATTGCAATCAATAACATACCGTCTCGCAACTTCTAAGAAAGTAAATCGCTGTCGAATGAACCCACCGTAGAAAAACGTGTTTCGGAATCCTAATTTCGACAAAAGCCCCACACAATAGAAAACACAACCTCAAAAGTCCATCTTTTAAGTTAGCTTCCAATCCAAGGCATCACAGTACTCCAGACACATACAGGATATTACAAATAACCACAAAAGACTTGTCTCACATTGTCAAATGGCTTATATTCAAGAAGAGAAAAGGAACTCTTTAGAAATAGGCACTACTTTCGAATGGACCACGGAGGGATACACAATGATTTAGTGTAATGTAACCTTGACAACACATGCCTTGGTTTTAACTTTTAGCAAAACTTTTTAACGATGAATGTTTTAATACTATATAAATACAATCTTACAATAATAAGTAAGTTTTATCTAAAATTCTGGTGTTTCTTAATATATTATTTATGTTTACTCATTCTATTACTGCCAACGTGTATTTATCGATGTAAATAAATGAAGACTGATTTACGCCACCCGCTTATGTTGAACGTGTAATACTTCAGGTTACAGTATACTAAATACTTTTGGCGTTTAATTCTATACCCTCTAAAAACAAAATCGTCATTTATTTGATGACACAATTCTCTGTATGGGCACTTGCCATGACTTTATTATTGAACATGTCTGTGTGCATGTGGTAGGGAAAACATTGCTGCATACTAGTAGAAATTCACTGTTTTGCTTTAGGTTGAAGACGGTATAGTACCAGAAAGGCCGTTTACCAAGAAGGCCTTCTCAAAAAGGCCGCATAAGTGAACCAAAAAGGTGTTGGCGGGATACCATCATCAACTGGAGATAAGCCGGTAAAAAGATGACCATAAAACAGTGACCCTTGATTCGCGTGGAGTTCTTTCTTACAAACCACATGACCTATGTTTTTTATTGTCATTGTGAAGCAAATACAATAATCTGTGTTCTAATTCCTTTTGTATCCATTCATAAAATTAATGATTACATCATGTTCATGAAAATGAATGTGACATCAAAATACTGTTTGTGTTTGCTATTTTCAACAAGTTTATATTATGGGTGAGTAAAGTAGATTGTATGTTGTGTCATTACTATAAAGATTGTCACTTGTGCTTATTTGTATAATTGACTAGCTTGTATGTTTTATTTTGGGTAATATCATAGCAATTAATGTCAGTACATTCACATTGGATCATTTTAATAATTTGAAATTGAAAATTATCAAGCCTCATACAGGCTCAATTGGTCATTGTCGGCTCGGATACTACTGACATGTACCTGGGGTACTTTTATGTATACTTAAATGTACCCCAGGGAACAGTTTCAATAAACATTGTCGTACATATATACAATACGATACATTTTTCGAAGATGCATAATTGCTTAAGTCAATATCATATGTGTCATGTTCTGAGACTTTTGGTACTAATTCGGCAAGCGTCATAATGAGAAAACTCATTCGAAATGACATCACTTAACTTGCGCTGAATTTTGATACATTGCCTAAGGTTTTCTGTGATTTTACCATTTATCTTATATAAGTTATATAAATATCGGCATAGACTAGTACTTGAAAGAATTTTTTAGCAAACAAATAGTTTATTTTGACCTTTTAATGACCTTGTCAATGAGCTGAGTTATTACTTCCCTTTTACCAAAGTCGGCCACCAAATATTTCAATGAGCTGACTTGTTACTCCCCTTTTAACGAATTTGGCAAGGGCTAGTTTATAGCCACACACACTTTTTCAACTCATGTTGATACCGTTTTCAGCTCGATGCTAATAATAATGTTTGAATTCGTCTTTGAAAAGGTAAGTGTTATTCTTTAAATCAAATTCAATTTTTTTATGTCCAAAATATTTACAAAATACAATATATTTACAACTGAAAACGAAAGTAAAAATGGCGACCGTGACATTTTCCAGTTCCTTATATTTGGTTAACATTAAGTTAATAAATGAAGTTCTTATTTGTTTTATTATAATTGATTGTGAAATTCCATCACTTAATTATTTATATTTCCCACCTAAATATGTTTAAAAAAATAAAATCACAGTTTTGTTTTGGATAAATTCCTATCAGGAAATTCCCCTATACTCATTGTTTGTCACTATAAAAGTAAAAGTGCAATTTAAATTTTATGTTGCCATTTAGCAGCATAATGACCTCAATTTGCTTAATTTTATGAAAACTGATTAAATCTCATTTTTGTTTTACATGTACACAGAATAACATCAGACATGCCAGCTGGAAGATAAAAAGCCACACAGGGTCAATGTGCAGAAGATGTCAAGTAATACTTGACCTTCTTGGGAAGAAGTTTCATAACCTATTGTATACCAATCAAACAGGAAACACTAAGCCTCTCTGCTCAATGCCTGTGCTATAAGAGGAAGAATAAGAATGCTGTGCAAAAGGAACTATTCCTGTCTATCCCACTTGCAGATGTAGCAATGCCAACAATATGTGACTAATAACTCATAGTACACCTAGTTGCTGTAATATTTTCAAATCATGAGCAGTCTATCATTATGTGCTGCAACAATTGTAGATTTAAGAGTTATAAACTTCCTCTAGACCGCACTCATATTTATTGAATATGTTTGAATGTATAATACATTTTACGAATACTCATTTTATTATGCATTTTTTTTATTATTTTAATTCATTCTAATATTACATGTCAACTTAAACAACTGTATGCATTTTTATTTTTTACAATAGTAACCAAAACTAACCATGGCGACCACAAAGTTGTGATCATTGCCAGGGCTCGAAATTAACACTCGCAAAATGCGAGTGAAAAATACCGATTGCGAGTTAAGTTTTAAGCCACTATGAATTTTTTGCGAGTAAAGAAATAGTGAAAAAAAAACAGTAATATTGCGTTTGACGTCCTGAACGCTAAACCATAGGTCATAGAACGTCCTAATACCCTTGTGCGTAAGCGCGCACCTTGTATATAGACTAGTATACTTATAGTACAGATACCAGGATGGTATTGGTACAAATAACGTTAAACAATCGACTAATTCACACGTGGTCATTGAACTTGATCAGACATGGCGTCGAAGCGAAAAATAACTAGTTTCTGTTTGCCCACAGATGGAAATAACAATACGAAAGATAAAGCAAAGTTAACTGTTGAATAAAAAAAAACAACACTAAATTATGTTTCCAGAAAAATTTGCGAGAATGTTTTTGATTTTGCGAGTTGGTATTAAAGCTGCTCGCAATGTTTTGCGAGTAGAAAAAAAAAGTTAAATTCGAGCCCTGATTGCCATGCAACTAACACTTAAAAATAAATGATTCCAGAATGTATTGTCATTTAATAGGTTTTAAGATAGCCATGTGTAAACTAATTGTACGATTAAATGAATATTAAACAAATCTGAGAAAATTATGTTTGTCTATGTATATACTTAATTAAATGGGATCTGTTTTAATTCTTTAAAGATGTATATAATACTTGAATTACAATTAAATCTGAATTGCTAAGAGATTTAAAAATGCAATTTGTTATAACATTGCTTTTTGTGTTTGTTTTTTTACAAGGTTTAATAAACATAATATTTAATGTTCACGTCTTTTAAATACATTGTTTTATTTTCACCTCTTTCAAATAAATGATGTTGTGTATAGATCTTGGTTTCCATGGTTACAGTACAATTAAACATTGAGATTCTTTGTAAACAATCACTGATGATTTTTGGAAAATATAATGGTGCAGTTTGTAAGACATATTTTGTAGTGTCATTTAATTTGTTAAAATTTGCTAGTTGTAGGTAATCTTATCCGATCCAAATGTACTGCAAACAAATTTAGCGCAAATAACCACAATAGTCTTTATCTATTGAGATAGACATTATGACTTTGTATCTGCATTAGGTATGGAAGAATGTGTTTTTTTTCAATATATCATTTATTAAACAAACAACAGTTAAAAAGTGCATTTCATACCCAAAATTTCAATAGTTTGAATTATTTAAGGTGTTTCCATGGTAACCAATAGACATTTTAAAATGTTTATAATGTTTTCTAATTCTTCAGAAGTATTAAGTATATCATATTATAACACCATATGTTACTGATTTATTCATGCACTTGTAGACGTATTATAAATGTATTAACATAATTTATTGACATGAAAATAAATAAAAAAAATGTTTATTTTTGTGTGTTTTAATAGGCATTTCTAAATCAGCCCTTTTAACCTTAAATTGATTTTTTTGTGTGCAAAAATCTTAATTTTACCGTGTGCACCATACATGGAGCTTTCTGAAAATGTAAATAAGTCAATTAAGTCCATGTACCCCGTTTTGACCCAACACTCAGAACAGTCCACATATGATTAAAAATGTTCAGTACTTTATTAATGTCATTTGCATCTCTAACGACGTATACATTTGATGAGCATGGCGAGTTAGTTCGTCTACTTATTTCGATTACAAAATTCTCTCGTAAGTTAAAATTGTCGTACGATCGTTTATGAAACTGTCCCCGGGTACGGAAAATATACTAACATGTACCTGGCCTATTTAGACTGTACCCGAGATTTATTCCCGCCCAAAATCAGATGCTGTAAATCAGGCTACGGAATACGAAAAAAATCTCTTTCAACAAACTCTGTCCCAACATGCATTTTTGAGTAGGAGTTTCGATAATATTGAGGCCCTTCTATAGAATATTGACATAAATACAAACATTATTAATTTGAAAAAAATGCCGACAATGATCAATTAAGCTTTATAATTCCTGGGTATGTTTCAGTATATTCTTTGTACCCTGGGTACATTTAAGTATACTTAAATGTACCTGGGTTACATGTAAGTAGTACCCGAGCTCACAATGACCAATCGAACCTCATTTAGACCCTTACCTAGGCTAATACAACAAGATTTCGAATAGACATCCATGTTAGAGCTTTAATATTTAGAATAATCTTAAGTTGTATAAACAAAATTGGGTTAATGTCCATTAAATTATATTTATTTTATCTCCAATTGTTATACACATTTGAATAAAATTGTATTGATACTTTCAGATTTCCACAAGAACCAGCTTTTCTGCTTTTGAAGCAGGAATTTTAATGGAAATGTTGGCTGCCAAATGTAGTTGGAGCAGTAGACGGGAGTGTAATTCTAATTATAAAACCAGCTGAATCTGAAGAAGCTGATGTGTGAAGGAAAGGGTTTATTAACATTACTGAGCGGCTGTCATTGATGCCAACATGTGGTAAATGTAAATGCAGTGTTATGATTCATCACCTTATAATAAAATTTGATAAGAAAGCTGAGAAATACCATAGCTGATTGAACTAAGCGTAATGCTTATCATCGTTGACATAAAATAATGATTATTGTATGTACATGCACAAATAACATTAACTACCACAAACTGACACCATGAGCACTGTGTAATCAAGCTTCTTTTTGTTAATGTTTAAGCAAATGCAGCTATCAGTTATATCTTGAAAAATTGTCTTAAGTAACACATTAACTCTTCTTTATGGTTCATTGATGCCGTGTAAAGATGGCCTAGTGCTACATATGATGCTTCGGTGTTTGATAGCAGTGGCTTAAAGATAACGTGTTGCATTAATTCACAAAATAGATCAATTCACAGCAATATCTGAACATTTTATTTGAACTCTTAAATAAACATTTTGCTTGTCCTCTTTTTATGAAAGTAATTGTTCCAGTGTATTTAAATGGCATTGTGCATAAATGGCTAATACAGACACAAATAACGTGTTTCATAGGCTGTTGACATTTTTTATAAATGAACATACAGTATAACTTTATATTGACACAAAATAAACCTCGGTGGAAACATCACAATTTTGTCAATTAAAATGTAAATTATTTTTTTTTTTTAAGGAGGGCAATTTTTTAAATTCTTAGTGCTATGTAAAAGAAAGACTTGTGATATTTTTTTAGATGCCTGCATCGCACTGGTGGATGCCTGCCTTTCCAAGCCAAATGAGTGCTGTGAAACAGCGAATGCTGTGAAACAGCAAAAAATTGCATGCGCCTGCACAACCTGTGCTTGGAATTATTCATTCCGCTGATAGAGGTAGAAGTTTTGGACATGATGGATCCTGCGGTTACAAACAACGCACCAGTAAAGAGAGCAGCAGTCAATAAGAGGCAGCAGCTGATCGAACTGTTTAGTTGAAAATGTCGTAAAGTGATAGTTAAATGATCTGGCACGAGTTGTCATATTATACCATATTTTATTAAACTCGTCCAGGAATTTTGTTAGTAAGCTCGCCTTTTATGAAATGACGAGTGTCAGATCTTTTTTTATCACATGCTTTTAAATGAGCAAATTAAATAAATATTTACGCAAACATAATGATAAATCTCGAATGTTGTTTACATTTTGTGACGTCATTTGACGTAGCAACGTCATTTCAGCAAAATAACAAAATGCGATTGGTTAATCAAACAAAAACTTAGCCAATAAAGACGCTTAAAAAGTATATAACACATGTGTAAGATAAAAATATTTGTAATGGTTATATTACATGGGAAACAGGGTATGGCATGTGATAAAAATATTGAAAGTGATATATTGCCGTAATATTTTATATTATCCAAATAGGAAGAGCTATATTACAAGCCAAATTATCAGTTTTTGCTTCCTCGTGCTTTAGTTCAATTAAACATCCAATACTGGGATATAAGTTTGCGAAAGAAAGTGTAATTAAATATATTTCATAATTATCCGAGCTGCAGAGCAGAAAAGATCTCCCTATTAACGCTTTTTCAAGTGATTTTTCTTTGCAAACTGACATTGACTCTTATGGGTATTGGATATCAGTACTGAGAATTCTCAAAGTGACATTTACACGAAGGCTTTTAAATGTATGTTTACTTAATTATAGAGAGTGTTGAGTATATAAACATGGATATTATTGTCATATTAGAAGCTTGGTAAATAAACAAATATATTTGCCAAATGTTATAATTCATGTACTGAAAGACAGCCTTGATATGCTGCTTTGTTAAAGAATCAAGTCTTTAGTTACCCTAAAAACTATTATTTATGTTAAAACTGTTATTTACCGGTGCAATTTGTTTCCTAATTTTATAAACATATTTATGATGATAACATTTACTTGTTTTTATGCCCCGATCGATCGGGGGTATATTGTTTTTGGCCTGTCTGTCTGTCATTCTGTCCCAAAACTTTAACCTTGGTTAAAGTTTGATAACTTTTGCAATATGAAGATAGCAACTTCATATTTGGCATGCATGTGTATCTCATGGAGCTTCACATTTTGAGTGGTGAAAAGTCACGGTCAAGGTCATCCTTTAAGGTCAAAGATCATTGTATTTTTCTTTCCTGAAACTTTAACCTTCGTTAAAGTTTGGTCATAACTTTTTGAATATTGACAATTGCAAATGGATATTTGGCATGCAGCTGCACATTTTGCGTGGTGAAAGGTCAAGGTCATCATTCACGGTCAAAAGTAAAAAATACAATCCAAGGGAAGTAATAACCTTTAAAAGGGAGATAATTTCTAAATCTGCTAAATTATTATTTATATATTGACATTTTATTTCAAAGCGGCGCAATAGGAGGCATTGCGTTTCTGACAAACACATCTCTTGTTTTATAACAGTTGCAATTTCATGTGTATTCAATGAATAAAACATTAAGAACATTCATATTTATTAAGAGTTATTTATAATATTTAGAGAGTACAATATACACATCATGTCATATCAGTAAATACATATTAAGATTTCTGGAAATAATTGAACGTTGAAATATTTCTTTTTTTAAAGACACGAGTTGGGCACGAGTTCTTCATCCAAATTTTTTTTTATGTCCCGAAGAATGTCATTTCTGGTTCTGGACTCATTAAGCATTTGTTCTGGGTTTATGTGAAGCTGTGTCTTCATGCTTGACATGTCACTGCAAGTAAATAAATTTAACAGTTTAAATTGTATTTATTCCAAAAATAATATGTATTAGACAAAACATACAGATATTTAATGTATCATGCATGTGTGGTTGTTGAAAATAACACAAACCATTAATAATAAGACTGCAATGCTTCATGAGCTGGTTTTGGTTCTAATAGTTTTTGTATCATGAAATTTAACTAGCCTTACGAAATTAACATGTGCATGTAACTCTCATGCCATACATTCCAATTACGTCATTAAGTATATAAATGTTGAAAAAGAATTTAAAAGAAGAAACCGTCGGAGACGGGTGATGCTCCCCAAAGTTTTTTTTGTCACTATTGCACTATATATTCAGATAAAAGGATAAGGCTTGAGGGGCATAACTTTGGACAAAATAATACGATGGATGGTTTAGCAACTTAAAAATTTCGAAGGGCCATAACTCTCTAAATAAATCATCTAACCAGAACCCACAAATAACATGCGCATCTCCTCAAGGTAGTTAAGCTTCCCATAAAGCTTCATTGAATTCCAGTCAGTAGTTGGGGAGAAATAGCCCGGACAAGAATTGCACTATATGTACAGTTTATAGAAAATTTCAAAGGGCCATAACTCTGCGAAAAATCATCCGACCATAACCGGCTGATAATATGCACATCTCCTGTTGGTAGTGAAGCTTCCCATAAAGTTTCATTGAATTCCCGTAATAAGTTGCTGAGAAATAGCTCGGACAAGAATTGCACTATATGTACAATGGAAAATTTCAAAGGGCCATAACTCTGTGAAAAATCATCCGACAAGAACCGGCTGATAATATGCACATCTCTTGGTAGTGAAGCTTCCCATAAAATTTCATTGAATTCCAGTCATAAGTCGCTGAGAAATCGCCCGGACCAGAATTGCACTACTAATATATGTACAGTTAATGGAAAATTTCAAAGGGTCATAAGTCTGTGAAAAATCATCGGACCATAACTGGCTGATAATATGCACATCTCCTTTTGGTAGTGAAGCTTCCCATAAAGTTTCATTGAATTCCGGTCTTTAGTTGCTGAGAAATAGCCTGGACAAGAATTGCACTATATGTATAGTTAATGGAAAATTTCAAAGGGTCATAACTCTGTGAAAAAAAATCATCTGACTAGAACCCGCTGATAATATGCACATGTCCTCTTGGTAGTGAAGCTTCCCATAAAGTTTCATTGAATTCCGGTCATTAGTTGCTGAGAAATAGCCCGGACAAGAATTGCACTATATGTACAGTTAATGGAAAATTTCAAAGGGCCATAACTCTGTGAAAAATCATCCGACCAGAACCGGCTGATAATATGCACATCACCTCTTGGTAGTGAAGCTTCCCATAAAGTTTAATTGAATTCCGGTCATTAATTGCTGAGAAATAGCCCGGACAAAAATTTTGCACGAACGAACGGACACATGCACGGACAGACGAAGCGGCGACTATATGCTCCCCCAATTTTTTTGGGGGGAGCATAACAAACACAGACACACAAGTTTACACCCTGGATAATTGATTATTTATGTTTAAACAACAAAGCAGCAATAATGTATCCCCATATTACAGATATCCACAAAACCCACAATTTAATATACCAGACATACTAATTAATAGTCATAGACTAAGCATATATATAAACATAGTGCCATTTTATCATCAAACACCCAAGTTCTGTACAGTTTCTAGCATTTTCAATCTGCTTTATGTGTTAAACAAGACATGTGCCTGTTTAACGTGCTGATGGGTAGTAATTTTGCAAGGCAACTAGCCCAAACAGACTAATGCTTTAAAAACAAGAGCACCGCATAACGGTAGCCAACGCTCGGCTGCGGGTGCAGTATTAAATAAAGCGCATCGTAATGGTTTATTATTTTTTCAAACAGACAGAGTCTTTCGCTTTCAGAAAAATATCTGACCTCTAGAGGCATTTTCACTCTCGTAGACGAAAAAAAAAACCGACACTATTTCCCGTAAAAATGTTATAAATCAATCTCCTTTTGAAGAACGTCGCTTACATCTTTAACAAATAATAAATATTTGAGCTGAGTCGGAAAGTTGAGTCGATCTCAACTGAGATGAGTTTTGAGTTCGTTCGTGAGATCCCCGTCATACTCAATTCTCAGCTGAGTGGAAACTCAAATCTGATCTGCTGAGTTGAGTTTAAAACCTGAGAACGTTCGTGATACAAGGCCCATGTCACAATACACATATCAAAAGGTCCTCTTAAGAGACATTGCTAATACAGCGATGAACTGTGCATACGATCTAACGTAAGACATGACAGAAAATTGGAAAACAAAATCGCATTTCTACCAAATATTTATGTGACAGGGTAGCTATCATGCTTTAACTATTTATTGATATAAACTAAAATGTAAACATGTATTATCTTACGCATACCATGTGGATTGTTTGTAAGAATAATGTTTATTTTTTCACCAAATTTGATTGCTTATCATCCTTTAACAAACCATTATTTTAACATTTATCTAAGTCTGGAGTGTTATTTTGCTTGTTTAAACATAATACACACATTTTGTTAAATCTATGACTATTACTTAGAAATCGTCACTTAACCAAACTGTGAATAGGTCCCTTTAAAATATTAGTACAATACTAAAAATCTTAATTGTTGTTTAAACTAAGTATGTCAATTGTCACACACTCAAACATAAGCATGTTGAACATATTCTTCCGTATCATACATGTATTCGGTTTCGTACAGTTTTGACAATACAGTAATATCAAATATCCTAACTGCACCTTGGGATATCATCCTGTATTGAGCAGCACCACCGAAGAAAACTCCTATTGAACACAATGACTGTTAAAAATTAAAACAAAACTTTAACTAGCTTGTCCGTTTCAGTCTGCTTTTGGCATAATCTGTAATTAATAGTTGTATCGCAAAAGATTGTAATTATAGTCCAGAGTTTCGATATAATAATTATCCAATAAGAAATCTAGCAAATGAGTTTATCCATTTAATGTACAGTTTCTGTATCCTACACTCTTTAAGGATTATAGAATACTTAGAAAAACGTTAAGAATGGTCGCCTTGGCGTATTGGATATGGTGTCCGCATAGCGATCGGGAGGTCACGGGTTCGTTCCCCACTGATGGATCGCTCTTTCGATCTCCCCCAAAGACACCAAGTACCCAGGTACCAAGACTCCTTTTATAGTCAAAGTGCGTTGATGCTCCAGAAGAGCCCTGCACTTAATTGGATAAAAGAAGGTACGATACTTCAAAGAGATAACATACGATCTGACTAAACAAATCAAAACAGTTACAATATTGATGAATATAAAATCTAGATAACTTTCAGAATAAGTCGTACAAGAAAATCAATGAAAGCAGAGTTTAATAACATAAACAAATAATCTTCGTTTGTAAAGAAAAAAAACTAATTAATGTACAAAACATGTAAACATTTGGAAAATCTACTATTCTTTGCAGGTTTGTTCATATGAAACCTTAAATTCAAATAGTTTGACGCTTAAACCTCTACGCCAACCCAAAATGCAAAAATTTCTAAAGAGAGTGGAGAGTTTTTTAAGTTGTCTTTGCTCGACTAAGATTGTACATTTGCATAGAAAACAAACAACTCATGGTTTACATTCATGCTCAAAGAATAATATTATGCTTATAGGCCGACGCGTATCCCCACTCCGCATGTTTGACCAGGGGGCGCCCCAGGGTTGGTAATGGGGCCATGCATAGTTGAGATTGACCGTATTGTCATAAGAAATGTTCAGTATCAATTGGAAGTGAATCGGTGTAGAAATGAAGAAGTTAATGTAAACTAACATAAAACAAGAGATGTGTTTGTCAGAAACACAATGCCCCCTTCTGCGCCGCTTTGATTTATTTAAAAAACAAAATATTTAGCAGGTTCATTAATTACCTCACCTTAAAGCTTATTACTTCCCTTGGATTTGTTTTTTTTTACCTTTGACCTTGAAGGATGACCTTGACATTGACCATTCACCACTCAATATGTGCAGCTCCATGCGATACACACGCATGCCAAATATCAAGTTGCTATCTTCAATATTTCAAAAGTTATGTTAAAGTACATAAAATAAAAAAAATGAGTGAAAATCTCTGACCCGGCCCCACCCCAACCCCCATAAATTTTGAACCAGGGTCAGATCACAATTCCAAATAGTGCAGGGTCGCAATATATGCTCATAGCTACCATGTGTGTAAGTTTCAAGGTTCTAGTGCTTAAAGTGCAGGAGGGGATAGTGGCCAGGGCGGACGGACGGACGGATGGACAGACAGACGGACGGACGGCGGAGATAACCACAATATCCCCACGCTTATCAAAAAGCGTGGGGATGATAATTGTATTGCTGTACATTTACAACACACCAAAAAAAACAACAAGTGATACACGTTGGCTTTTATAATACTTACAGATGAACTATATTTCAAGTGCAGAATGAGCGTATTCTGTAACCATCGCTTACCATGTAGGATGGGTTATTTTGTGTACATTACAGACAATTAATGTGGTCTGTTGAATTGCGCATTTGAAGGTCTTATTGGGCCACGAGTAGAATGGCGAAGGGTTTAAGTGAGTGATAGCCGATGACAATTGTCACATCCTTGACACTGCCTAGTGGATTGACGGTGATCAATCGAGCAGTTATATTGCAATAAGTAGCGTCGGAGTTGAAGGTTGATATACATGAGATGTAAGTGAGTTCTAGTTAAGCTAAAATGTTTTAAGTACCCAATTCTTACAACAATAAACAGATTATAATAACTATTATAAGCGTTCTGAATAGTAAGACAGCGTTATATAATGTATAAATAAATCATAAACATAACCTAAAATGCAGTCGTGGATGTATAACCGCAGTATTCCGTAACACAACAAGCTGATGTTCTAAGTAATTACTTTGTCACTTACATACCTTATAGTTGTACTACCGTCAGGAATGCATCAGTTAAAGCCAATATTAAAGGTTTGAGACGTACCGACGGCTGATATATTTAAATATATAATTAGTTTATTAATGTTAATTCATCGAAAGCCTTGTGTGAACATTCTCGATTCTATTGCCTGGGAAGAAGTTATTCATGTTTTCGGGAAGGTATTTTGAATGCCCCCATGCTGTGGATCGAACCAGGGGTCAAGTGATCGATGTGCTGACACAATTTACACCACGCCAACGTTAGCTAACATACATTTACAGTAAAACCTTATCCATTATGTGGAAACTATGTCAAGTTCTTCAAACAACAGATGTTTCTCAGCCATTCATTCAAATTATGGTTCCTATCTTACGTACTTGAATAACACAAAAAAACCTGTTTGCTTAGTATCAAAACAACAACTTACAAAACGCATGCACGTAAGTGGTTGTGAACTTTTCAATGGCTTTCTTCAGATATATCATGTTGTTTTGCCTGTACAATTAAGTCGCCGCGATGCGCTGCGTATTCGTGAGTGTCAGATTCTATTCCCAGAACACTTCACCAGAGAAAATCCTTTCCAATTCAGGCAATTGATAGCTTTCACTAGTGCTTGAGATCGTTAAGTACCTCATTGTATGATGCTTAAAGAGTAATTCATCGGATGTTCATGATTCTTACATTATGGTTTGCGGGGACTGTCGAGATAAAACATTTGACAGACATTACGATGACATAATCGTCAAGTCTCGGCTTTCTATCAAAAAATATTTTTCGTAAATGTCATACGATACTTACACACAGTGTTAACCATCGTAAGCCTCGATTGTACAGGATCGCCAATATTGAGTTGCGAAGTGTATGTGTGCCGTTAAATATATAATTTCCATACATTTTAAATGAATAAGAGGTGATGATATTTCCATTTGCGCTGGCCCTGCTTCCGGTCTAATCTTGAACCCTTTTAAAAGTGATGGAGGTATAGCAATAGGTGTTGAACAGAGAAAAGATAAATTAGTTTCTTCTACGATGGACTTCATGTAATTGTCTGGAGGCTTGGTCAAGAAAGATACAGAATCTGTCTTGCACCAGTATATAAGCTCAAACAATCGACCACTTCCATTAATATATTTTTGAAGGCTTTAGTTACACACTTACATTTAACTATATGAAAACACTATAAAACAAAAACAATTGTATACGGACTGAAACCTTTTTTAATATAAAATATCAACTAAATGAAAGTTGAACAAATATTAACATGTCCAAAATCACAATATATATGTAATCATTGTCACTAAGGAAATAAATATGAAGAGTGGAAGTATGATCTTGACATTGGTATTCTGCGGTATAGCATAATATTAAAATCAAAACACAATAATCGTTCATATACAATGATTCAAAACTAATAATACAAAACAATAACAAGTAACAGGGCATTTCCATTAACTAGAACAAGAAGTTTTACTCTTAAAAAGCGCACTTTACACAGTACATTACGCATTATTATTTTGTGATTCAAATGAAGGCGGGTAAATTTTTTAATGTTGACGATAGTCGTTAAAATCTTTGTGGATAAATAGCAGTAACATTTTGACAAGGAAGGCCACCTAAGATTATATTTTGGTTAGTGTTGAGGTTTTAGATCTCTATAATATTGAAATACTAATAAAAGGACCATTTTCGTTTTCAATAACATTCATATTAGACTAAGTAAATATTGTTTAATTGTTTTATCTGCCTTGTTCCAGTAGTAGTTTGTGACCTTAAAAAGTAAACCCTTAACATGAACACTCTATCCGTATCATTTACAGCAATGTGTAAAAACGTCTTTAACTCTCATTATCCTTGATTACTTTCAAGCTTAGGAATACTGCTAATAATACTAGCCGAATGTAAACGTCTATCTCTTATACTTTGGCAAATACAATTTACATCAGCAATTATAGTTTAATCAACGTTGTTGTACATATACAACAATACTAAATCATGGAGCATTTTCTTTAGTTTATTTACCCAAATAGTTACACGTGACCAAGTGCAAAAGAAGTTTATAAGAAATTGAGCCTTAGTTATTCTTTTATTTATTAAACCATTATTGGGTGATATGTTTTTTCTTTAGGCAAACGTCCCACTTCTCTATATATTGCTTTTGTAACTTTTTGTGAACGGATACCAATGAAGAAATATTAAGAAATACTTTTATATCAGGACTAAGATGACCCCCCTCCCTCCGTACCTCCGTACGTTTGTCATAAAATGCAAAATCAATAGATAAAAAAATAGAAAGTTCATCGGTTTCACTAAATACGATTTTGGAAAAAAAACTATTTAGAGAAAACAACGCCCAAGATGTCTGTTGCGAAAAACCTATTCGAGCTTTAACGAAACTACACATAGATGAGAATATAACACCGCGATAAAGTTAGTTATTTACTACTTTTAATTTATTATTATTATATTAAATCAATTTTTTTAACCACCTTGACTTGATAAAAAAATAATGTGTTTTAATATTTACAGGTACACCCCATTCTTTGCAATATTCACGCAGTAGTTCTAGATGACGTTGAAGCCTTGTAGCAGAGTAAGACATAAATACAGTATCGTCTGAAAACAACAGAAAACACTTTTTAAGATTTACAATAATTACACATGTCATCATAGTACAAATCAATTAATTATATATATATCATTCGCAAACAATTTTCGGGAATATTCGTAACTAATTCAGAGTAAATGGTATATCAGATAACGAAATCAACGGTTTTAACATGTGTGGTATTCGGAAACAATTCAGAAGCAAAGTTATATAAGGTAACGAAATGATATGTTTGAACTTGTATGGCATTCTGAATTGAATCAGAGTAAATGTTTTTTCAGGTTACGAAATCAAATGTTTGAACATGTATGGTATTCGGAAACATTTAAAAAATAATCTAAATATCGATTACAGAATATTATGTTTAAACATATGTTTGCGTCTCGACGCTTATGTTAAAAATACTGAATTGCTTCAAAGGCCCATAGATAAACACAGTATAGGCCCTCGGTGGTCTCCGGTTCGATTCCCGCTCAAGGAGTGTTCTTGAGATCTTAACTTTTCTAAATCCAGTACTGGTTCATACCAAGAAAAGACTTGATAGTGTCTCAATAAGCAAAATGATTTCGATGAAGCTGAGCTAAAATAAATACATTAAAACAAAATTTAAAACAGATCAAACATATTATTATGTTTATATTGTTAACTTAAAATACATCGTGTGCAAGTTATGTATATCGTAAAATAAATTTCACGTCTAGGCATATTATCGATACGCCAAATATTCTGCTGTTATATTAGTTTAAGTAGTTGTATTCTCTAAATATAATCAGTTTACATTTATAATTTATTGAAAGTTGATTTGTAAGTGCCACATGAATCGGTTTGAATTCATCCTAGGGTGACAATAATCGGTTTCTAGTCACTCCCGGATGACTTGTGGGCCATTTCAGGTCGACAATGACCCAATAATAAAGCATGTGTGAGTTTTGCTCATTTTGGCTCACGAAAATTATGTCATCATTATTCAGGAAAATGCATATATTTCGACGTTGAAAGTGATCCCGAGGTTCATAGACTTTAATAATGCTGATAAAATCATTTGTATACAGATTGGGGAGCTTTTATATCCCTGTTCCACTAAGCAATGTATGTCAGAGAAGTTGCGTTAGGATTCCATTAATATCAAACCTTGCTCGAGATACGCTAAAGAAATGTCGTAGTATGTCGAGGGCTGACCTAGAACACCGACAGTTAATAGTTTTGCAAGCACTTACAGTCTCTAGACACCCTGTAAAAAGTATTTTATCATGATAATAAAACGCCCATATGTTGTCTTTGAAATTTGGAATTTTGAAGCATGATGTCAATAGGATGTCTGTACACAATGTCCGGAATCCGTTTTGTTTATTCACGAATATATTGATCATGTCTAGATATTCTTTCAAGCGTTGGTTTAAGACACTTGATAATATTTTACCAACATACGGACTAAGACTTATCCGGTGGTAGTTGAGCGATATGCGTCGGTTACTCGTGTTGGTTAATTGTATCGACTTTATAACAGACGTTGGTCACACTAAACGCAGATATAACACATTCAGAGGAAAGTTCATGGATTATTTTTGTTTTTACCTGTACGCAATACATCCTGTAGAAATATTTACACCACGCTTTGCCATTTCTGCATTTAAATACAGCCTTTTGTTCTTCGAAGATTTATTCTCACATGCCTTTGATTTTTTGAAAACACTCTTAAAGTCAGTCTCCCATGTTTTAAGGACATAAAATGATTTTCAGTTTGCAAATATCGCCGTTTTCGACAAGATTTTCAATCGACATAGACGAATCTATTTTTGTTCCTAATACTTTAATGTGCTTCAAAAAACATAAGAATCCTCTTCGCTTTTAGTTTCATTTGCTGATTTCTTTTACGACTGTTTATCTCTCGATCTATATGGTCTTTGTTGCTTCCGATACAGCTGTCTAGGTTTAAATTTTTCGTGTTTTGTCACGGCGCATTTAAAAAAGTCTATACTTTAGTTCGTTTCTTTGTACAATGCATCTAGATTGTTATCCTACCGATGAATTAAATGTCATAAAAGCCATAAACATTTCTTAATAACGCGTACACGGTACTTGGATCGCCAAGACAGTTTTGTACTTGTTCAAGTATGATCGATAATGTATAAATGTCATTAAACTCTGCAGTGAAAATTGCCACTAATTGAATTATCGTTGCTCATTTCATTTTTATCACTCCTACTTTTGACATCGCACGGTTTGTTTGTTTTGTGTGATTATGTCGATCATTGACCAGTCCGGTTTTATAAAAAAAGTCTCACATCATTTAAACTAGTTCTTCAAATGCTTTTAATACTTTAGAGTTTAAGTTTCGGTGAACTCATAATCTGATATCGCTTTTTCTTTCGTGCAAACGGACGTGAAAGTGTCATTCTCTGGTTTATTCGGTTATAAAATATACATCATTTTGTATATTTTGTATCAAAAATTGACACAAATACACTTAATTGTACTTTTATTTTATTTCGGAATCCATAATGAAAATCATTAAGGACTTCATTTATTTATAACCACTAACGAAATATGTTGTCTAATTTAATGGAACATCATTTAGGAAATATGCTTTTAAGGGTAATTATTCGATAAGTGTTGACGTTCTTATGACACCTGTTAAGGCAAACAATGTATATAAAATGAGCTTATAGACCACGTATCTGGATAAGTACAAGCTGAATAAACATAATTAAAGAACTTGCACTGTAGAGGAGCTAATAAGTGTTTACAAGAAAAAGATCAAGTACAAAAAGATCAATTTCACCACTATTTCGTCTTTTCAAACTACAATCGCCCAGAATACTTCTTCTATAACTTGTAAGCTAGAGTTTATAATAATTGGACAGAGAACTTGAAGTATTTAAAGTGGATAAGACAACGGTCGAGAAATAATCAGCAGAAAGACTGACTTACAAAACACTCAAAGTGAGTTTAGATAATAGATGATCATTAAGTTTTTTCTTACAATTTGAAAAAAACTGAATAAGGCATAAAGGCAGTATACCGGTTGTCTATTTATAAAGAATACGTCTCCGAAATCACTCACGTGCGCCATCTATCTAGTATCACAACCAATTGACTATAATTCTTATAGTCGTGTTAAACAGCACATTTCTACATGATCGTTCATGGATGCAATTCAATAAAAAGACTGATGATGTGTATAAAAATTTGTGTTGATAAATAGACATTTAATTGTTATTAACGCCAGAATAGAGTGTTATGTTCTCACAATGTATACACTTCAAACGACAACTTTGTTTTTAATCGGATTTTTTTTTAATTCATGCAAAGGCGCAGGTATGATTTCAACTTTCATTATTGTTATTGGAACTTGTGTCATTTTCATATTCACGATAATATTCATTGCTCGGTGTCCATATGAGTAATTCTGAATTTCATTTCAATAAAGCGTTTTGTACTATTATTCCAAAGTTTGTTTTTTAGATAAACACATTCTTCATAAAGCCCCCGATGGCCTAGTGTTTAAGGTGTCATTGAATGACCTAAATACAATCCGTGTTAATATGTTTAAAGTAAATTTGTAAATGCCACTGAATAGAGAGATAGATTTAGTTATTCGCCTCTAAAGCGGCTCGTTAGAAGGTATCTCATGTTAAAGCTCGTTTATATCAACTTAATAGGACTTATCATCGATTAAATTACGCTTGACAATTATAATTAACTGCATTTCGAAGACACAACTTACAAATAAACGCGTTCTCGATTCATACAATGTTATTGCAAGCAAGATTTTGAATATAGGTATAACTGGTAATTTTGAAATTCTATTTTATTTTAAAACAAAGTAATCGCCACTCAGGTTACCTGAATTTTAAGGTTTTTATTTTCAGGCTACCCACCCAAAAGCTACAGCGTTAGCTGTTTCAATCAATGATGTTTCCAGTATATATGTCATAATATTGTCAATTTTGCTTTACACATATGAGTTAATAGATAAATTAAGGATCATTAATCATATATTTACAGGTATGATTTATATGGGCTGTTATCAAGATAGCGGCAACCGAGTCCTGGCAGATTATGATTACTTTTCTGATTCGAACTCACCAACCGAGTGTTCAAAAGGCTGCAGCGACTACAAGTTTTTCGGAGTGGAGGTTGGTTGTATATTTAACGTAGAAAATGTATAGCGCAGATATTAACTTAACACAAAGGTATCCAAAGATATAAATAAAGTCCTTAGCAATGAAAATTAACTATATTAGGCTTAATCCCGTTTTGTTCCCTATTTGTTGTGCATTTTGTTTTTAACCTTTGTATTATTAATGTGATTGTATAAAGTATAACATACGCGTATTTCACCTTGATACTGTCTTCAATCTGAAGATTGGCAGAAATATGTCATCTATGCTTGCATACATTTAGTTATAAAAAACTGAAACAGATGTGATCCCTTTAAACAGTACGATATTAAGACAATGTTATATTGCTTATTCGTAGTCACCGCCATGCTATTAATATGTATTTGCAATTAGTGGCGGACACATTGCCTTTGTGGTAATACGATTAATTCTGCAACCCAAGCACTAGAGTCAGAGTGTCGTGATAATTGTCCGGGCGACATAAGCAAAAAATGTGGCTTTCATTGGAGGATTAACATCTACAGACATTGGGGTAAATTTAGAGATTTTCACCAGATTTTAAGTACATTATACGTGTTTAATCACGTTAAGGTTATACACATGGTGAAACGCTTGTCAAATTATAAGTCATATTTCGTTTTGAATATAACATGCATTGCTTGTATTTCTGATTTAGACAGTTTAATAGAGTTAAACAGTTGTTCTATTTGGGAAGCTTACCTGTTTACATGTCCAACAAGCATGTTTGAGACGTTGAATTATAAATAATGATACATTTATACATATTTTGTATTACTAAATAAAGTTTTCTCAAACCGGCCGTGAAAGTCTATAACTGTCTCTTGAAATGTTTTTTTTTTCATACTCTCAGTATCAATTTTAGAGGTAATTATTGATAAATCTTTATTTTAATCATCAGATTTCAGCAAATTTGCAAATGATTGCACAATGACTCACCATAATACAATTGATTTACTTCATGTGGAAATCAACTAATCCCCAGATACAAACAACATGTATGTCACATGATTACCGCATGTATCTAGCGGAACAAGTTTTCACTAAGGTGAACAAATTCATTTGGTGTTAAATGGTCAAAAAATGCCGCCTTTTCAATGAAATTTAGGGCAAAATCGCTTCGTTACGAACAATTTACTTCAAACGTGACAAATGCGGAGAAAAGGCTTACTCCTACATGCAAAGTACAGTTTGTACGGGTTACGGGGATAACCAATACGTTCCTTTTGATATTTTCTGATAATATGATCTACCGACAAGCGAGAACGTACTTTACGCGGACTGTTAATTGCACGTATATTGAGAATAACCTCGCATTTAATGGGAATGTAATTGCTCCAGTTATTTCATATAACAAGCGCGCAGTCAACACGCTGTCATAATTATTCGTATTTAGTATAAATCTGTCCTGTATGATTAAGTTTGAAAGTATTATATAAACAACACATGAACCGGTTGTGTCAGAAATAAGAAATATTGATTTATTAAATTTGGGTCAATAAACCACTGCAAAAATAAATGTATTTACTGTTTATCAAAAAAGAAACTAATTAATGCTCTTAAAGAATCAATAGAAAATACAAAATGTCTTAATCAAAATAATATTAAATTCATATATAATAAACCTTGAACGAACATAGAAATATTTGACATCTGTTGACTTATTTTCATAGTACAATGTAAATGCATTGCACAATCGCTCAGTTGCACTCATCGTGTGTACTAAATTGAAAGATAACGTTAATAAGGAGTGCTCATCTAAACAAAATTTGGTTATTAGTGGGTTTTGATTTTATATATTAAGGCAATTTGCATTTTATACGCTCATCTTTTAATAATGTCCGTTCAAGTAATTAGACGTATTTGAAATCCAGTGTCTAGTTATTGTAACATACGACAAAATTGTATACATGTACTTACTATCAAATGATGAATACACCACTCGTTATCGTTTCCAGGCTGCCCACTCGGAAGTTACAGTGTAAACTGTTCCAAGCAATGCAATTGCCGTGCGAGTTCATGCGACGATGTGACGGGTGCATGTGGAAATGGTGGCTGTAAAGGCGGATGGAAAGGAATAGTGTGTAATGAAAGTAAGTTGTAAATTAATGTTAATAAAACAAAGCCATACACATGAAACAAAAATCTGACAAAAGGAAATAAGAAAGGTATCACCCGCATACAGTACTCTAGAAATCTGAGAACATATTAATCATTTCATTTCATTTATGTGCAAAGATTTATGTGAACAAATACAAAATGTTCAGCAATATATGTATATCATAATAATTAATTTTTTGATCATATTAATAAAAATGCACATATATAGTTATAATTTATATTAATCAACTGCATTTCGAAGACAGAACATACAAAAACACGCGTGCGTAATTCATACAATGTTATTGCAAGCAAGATTTTGACTTAAGCTATAACTGGTAATTTTGAAATGCTATTCTATTGTTAAACAATATGCTAGCCACACAGGTTACCTGAATTTGCAGGTTTTTGTTTTCAGGCTGCCCAACCGGAAGTTACAGCGTTAACTGTTCCATGGAATGCCATTGTCGTGAGGGTCCATGCGACGGTGTGACGGGTACATGTGTAAATGGTAGCTGTAAAGACGGGTGGATAGGAAGAGCGTGTAATGAAAGTACGTTATAAATTTCATTTACATAAAAAACAAACAAACGAACGTAAAATATTTATCTCATATATGCAATTAGCCTGAGCAGGCTTCCGCATATGACCGTATAGAAAATTGACGACATATTTCCTCTTTAGGTTCGTACTCATTCAAAGATATTTATGAACACACAAATATTATTTTCAGTGATTTCGGGATTGATTTGGATTAAGCATTAAGTGGATAATTGGAAATCTCATGCACAGTTATAATTGTTATACGATAATTGCACAGTACAGACTGTTCACTTACAAAGACACGCTTGCTTAATTAATACAATGCCATCGAAAAATGATTTTGAAATTACGCAAAACACGACACGTTTAAAGTATTGATTATTGTAAAACGACATACATTTAACACAAGTAACAAAACATTTCGAAGCATTGGTCTAATAAGATACTATATAAATATGAAAACGGAGCGCCCACACGTGTATAAGAATACGTGTCAAATCCATGCTAATATTGCTTATTTGGGGCTAGCTGTCCCTCTATATATCATTGACTCGTCTATATAATCTACTTCCATCGTGATGATAACTGTCGCAATAAAGAATTCGCATCTTGATTGACGCAATTGCACCGTTTTTACAATATATGTTACTGAATAAATAATATCGTATCCGGTTATCTTGCGCTCTTCACAAAGTTTGGCATATTTGTACAATGCGTATTATTTACTTACATTGTTTTGTCATTCCTTTTATTGAACGATGTTTTATGATAAAATGAAATTATTTGTCAGCAATTATATCTAATTACAATCTGAATTTCAAAGAATTATTCACTTTTGAAATAGTTAATCAAATAGTAACATATTTGAAAATAATTGAATTATTTCCTAACACAGTTGTCTAATCGTCTCGATCTTTTTCCCGCCATACGCAAAGATCGCATGGTCTTATGTACGAGAAGTCTGCTATACAAAAATATAATAAACACATGTATAAACATATTTCTGTGAGTATATTTGACTCAAAACACGTCTGTTAATTAGCTAATTGAAGTAATATAATCAAACAAATGATTACCGGCCATCGTCAAACAATCCAAAGCATATGTACTTTGAGATAAAAGAAGTCTGCCGTGATGCAAAAACGAACACTAAGATAACTTATAATTTTTTATATTTCAAATAAATATGTTTAGTTTAATCACAGTTTTTGACATCATGCAATTATTTATTTTACTGAATTATTTCACAAGTGCGTAAGCTTTAGAGACATTGGATTGTGTTTTTAAACGATGTTTTCTGTATCTGTATCATTTTGACAGCTTTGTATTTATTAAGTCGATCAGATTTATATATGCTCAGTTAAGCATGGAATTATTATGAGATTTCTATTCAATGTATATAATCCTATTAAATGCACAAGAATGCCGCACAACATCGCACATTGGTATCGCAGACGACACTATCTTGTACACCAATCAGAATTAGTTTGTCTTATTTTCAATATTTATGCAAATGGCTCAAATGGCGAAACCAACACAGAGCCATTACATCTTCGCGGCCGCGGGATCCAATCATCCAATAACATGACAGGTCAGTCGTGTAGTTATATATGCTTAAGCATAGTTTTGCTGTCCGAAGGTAGTATTTACCAACCTTTTTGTAGTTGCATCAAGTATTATATCCATATGTTTAAAATGGTTAAAATAATATATTATTTCATGGAAGTATTTATTAAATGCGTGTTATTCAGTTTTTTAATCCGACACGCATTATTGAATTTTTTTAATGTGATAATAACAAATAATCATTGTAAATAATTTAATGTAAAAATTTGTCTTGATAAAAAACAGGTGAAAATTATGCTTCATGTACAACGACGCCTCGTGTTCGCGGAAAGCGTGGGCTTTAATTCTTGATTAAACATTCGTGGCCAAGAGAACGTTGAAGTCTTTACTTTTAGCTATACAATGTGTAGAGCATTTTAATTAAATTTGACAACCCGTTTCTCTAAATTAAAACAAATCGGTTAATCTGTCTACAGTGCTTCAATGGTCGAGATAGGTTACTATTGACATGTGATAAGTTCTAGGATTGTATACATCTCCATGTGAAATGCGTATTTTCGGCTGCCTGAGTGCTGATTTGCTGATTAGAGTATGAAGCAGAATAGGTTGACAGCTAGCATCGTGTCTTTTGCCGAGAGATGATGTTGCAATTATGTAAAACTATTAATGTTTGATATTGGGAAGGTATGGTTAGTCATTGTTTGTCGCACTACACAAGCGTTATACATTCACTTTATATCAAACCATCAATACATAATACGCTGATATTGTCAGCTTAAATGTTCGCGGTATCAAATTTGTAGTTCATATAGTTATATATGCAAAAGCTTTCGATATTCCCGATTCCAAGCGAAATTGACATTTTGTTACTTAAATATGAATCAACCAAAGAATACTATATATCAAATAATATTGTTGAAAACGTACGTTGAATTGTAAATATATAAATTGCAATTTATTTATAAAAATGTTTTTAAATGATAACAAACTTCGTTCGCGGCTGGATAAGGTAAAACAGAATCAGGTGTGCTAACTTGGGCGTAGAATTGGTAATCATAAAGACCATGGCCCTTTTGTAGTTCCCCTCGGACGGATCCTAAAGTCTGACGAGGATTATGGTAACAGGATATAACTTTGCCCTGTGCGAACAGGAAAACGCGTTTCGGCGTTACCACATGGAACAGAACAAGCTATTACGATATGCGCATGGGTCTTTGAATGAAGGAACATATTTAAGCATCTCGTTAACGCTTTCCAATATACTAGAGTCACCGGGATCGCTGCTTCCAGTTGTGTCTCGCCTTTATGGTGATATCAGCGACATCGTTCCAACGTTAGCGTTGTCCGAAATATATCTAAAGGTCTTAAAATATACCGTTGGTATGAACGAGCGAGAAAAATATGTGCATTCTGTTCGCATACACAGTGCAACACTTGAGCTTACTTCGGAGTATAACTGATTATTGGATATTCATACCGAATTAGGAACTGACTTTTTCTTACATAAACAATACATTAAAATACAATCTTACATTGAACATAGCTAATAATACGAACATAAAGCCCTTCAATGCTAGAAGTCTATTATTAGAATGTAAGTATCCGCATGGTCGCGAAAATGCCTCTAATACACTGGAACGATTTATCGAATTTCTTCTATATATTTTTTTCCTAATAAAACAAATCCGTGATCGCACGCACTGAAATGTCGTGTTTTCTTTACATATAGAGCTACATATGCAACACATCTATCTGTATAATTATCGACAGTGACATACAAAGCAATAAGCATAGTAGAGTGAACAAATCCTTAGCTTTACAATGCAAGAAATGAAACATAGTCTTTAATAGACGATAAAGTATACGCGAGTCCATTTCAGTTTTCATTGCGATTTATTTGTGCTTATTTAATTTTAACACAACGTTTTCCAATGTTCGTAAAATACAAGATAACAGCAAGACCCTTAACGAGAATCGCCCGCGACAACAAGAAATTATGACCTCCTTGTTCAGTGGTCTGGCGTGAATTGAGCACAGTGTGTATTTTAGGTATATGATGTGTAAACAAACATTCTCTTATCTAACCGTTGATTGGTCAATAGTATTCGCCTCCGCACGTACTAATTGTTGATTGACTGCATCGCTATTTTACCGATTGAATCCCATGGTCGGATATAGCCTAAATTACTTGTTCCGTTGGACCATTGCTGACAGGATGTTTTGACATTTAATTTGCAGTAATCTACATGGGGCAGGGCAGACGGCAGTTTAATGAATAATCTATTTTTTTTACATCTTTTATGTATATGCCTTAAGGAAACTGTTTGATTGACACGTAAGTCACGATCTTCAATAACCTATGTGCGTTGTAATGTAAACATATTTGCGTTTACATTCTTTTTAGGAAATATTTTATTCAAAATTATATTATTTAATTTATACCAATATATTTTATAATTAAACATCTATTAATAATTTCCAAAATTAAATTATTTAAATTTGATATATTTATACATTGAAGCCCTAAATATTCGTTACGTTACACATATTGATATCATTATATTCTTTATAATTAAACATCTATTAATAATTTCCTTAATTCAATTATGATATATTTATACAATACAGCCTCAAATATTAGTTACGTTGCAAAAAGAAAGACTTAAACATAATACACGGAATTTTAAGCTAATGCTTAATGTCGCAGTACATGTTTTTTTATTGAAATATTCTACAAAACATATACATTTCCTCTACATATTAGCATGTGTATCCTTAGTATCGGTTCTCTTAATGAAAACATCCAAATATTTTAAGTGAAAAGATTGAAAAACATACATTTTTAATACGTCAATTTATAGATTAATGTGAATTATCGGACATAACAACAAAAACTGCATTAAGATCGCTGATGTTTTGCCAAAATACTGGCGAGACTAAGCTCCACGTAGTAATCATTATCATGTTCACCGTTTCTCATATTATCGGCCCTTCTGATTGGTTGCTAAGGTTTGTTACTATGCGCATGTGCTTTTTCTATAAATAGTTTCTTAATGGAAAAACGAAACACTTGTTCATGTTTCTTAAAAGAAAAATTTTTACAAATAAGCGACTTATACAACATTGGATAAACCTACTAATACACCAAAAATAAAATAACATTATTATGTGTAATCATAATATCGGCCTGGAATAAACATGACCTACTTTCAATTGAAAACCGTAAAACATTAGAAAGATCGTCGTAATAGTCATTATTAAACAGCAAATGAATTAAAACTTCTAAAAATGGAAAAACATTTACTGTCCAGCACTTCTTGAAAGGTTTTCTTGAAAGACACGATACAATGAGGACGGCCGATACTATGAGAATAAGGTATTAACTCTTAGGAGTGTAAATATTACTCATACCCGTAGCCATGGGGGATGCGTTGGGTGCGTTCGCACCCAATAATTTTTGACGAGTCTGTTAAAGCTGTAACGGTAATAGATATAATAACGTAATGTGAAGCCTACTTATTGTGGGTTGAAATCCCAGTCCAATAACATTTTTCGACAATCATCTAAATGGCTGGACTCCAATTTGATTAACTTGAATAAATAATCTTATAAAAAAGAAAGTACATTTTAGATGATTATTAACGGAAGGTTATGCCACCAAAAAGGACTGTAATCAAAGGACACCCTGTCGACTATTGCCGAAGAGTAATGAGTCACTGGTTAATAATTTGGCATTATACCACGATTTATAACAATTACACATTGTGCACAGCATTTTCAACAGACTTCATTGTCTTTTTGTTATATCACCGTACAACAATTTTCGGAAAAGCTAAACGGTTATACAGAAAAAAATATCAGCTATGCTCAAGACAGGATAAATTTGTTGTTTTTTGCCAAGAAAACTTTTTTGCTTTTTTGTAGTTTACTATCCTTTAATGGGATCTGTTCTGCTCCAAGAACAGAACTTTCCACAATGTTTTAAGTATGTCAAACTTGACTCTAGGAAATATGTTTTTACTCTTAAACAGTTGTTATAATTAATTTAAAACGTTATAACATATGATCAGGTGAACGTTAACGTTGAATATTCTTTAACTTTGAAGGACCTTTAGCATAATGGCAGGTTTTTGTTTTCAGGCTGCCCACCCGGAAGTTACAGCGTTAACTGTTCCAAGCAATGCCATTGCCGCCAGGGTCCATGCGACGGTGTTACGGGTGCATGTGGAAATCGTGGCTGTAAAGACGGATGGAAAGGAAAAGCGTGTAATGAAAGTAAGTTGTCAATTAATGTTAATAAAACAAAACCATGCGCATAAAACAAAATCCTCATCATATAAGAAAATAAGAAAGGTAGCACCCGCATATAATACTCTAGAAATATGAGAATATATTGACCATTTTACTTTCAAATATGTGCAAACATTTATGTGAACAAACACAAAATGTTCAGCAATATATGCATATAATACGATAAATTATTTGAGCATATTAATGAAATGCACATAAATATATATCATTTCTATTAATTAACTGCATTTCGAAGACACAACTTACAAATAAACGCGTTCTCGATTCATACAATGCTATTGCAAGCAAGATTTTGAATATAGGTATAACTGGTAATTTTGAAATTCTATTTTATTTTAAAACAAAGTAATCGCCACTCAGGTTACCTGAATTTTAAGGTTTTTATTTTCAGGCTACCCACCCGAAAGCTACAGCGTTAGCTGTTTCAATCAATGATGTTTCCAGTATATATGTCATAATATTGTCAATTTTGCTTTACACATATGAGTTAATTGATAAATTAAGGATCATTAATCATATATTTACAGGTATGATTTATATGGGCTGTTATCAAGATAGCGGCAACCGAGTCCTGGCAGATTATGATTACTTTTCTGATTCGAACTCACCAACCGAGTGTTCAAAAGGCTGCAGCGACTACAAGTTTTTCGGAGTGGAGGTTGGTTGTATATTTAACGTAGAAAATGTATAGCGCAGATATTAACTTAACACAAAGGTATCCAAAGATATAAATAAAGTCCTTAGCAATGAAAATTAACTATATTAGGCTTAATCCCGTTTTGTTCCCTATTTGTTGTGCATTTTGTTTTTAACCTTTGTATTATTAATGTGATTGTATTAAGTATAACATACGCGTATTTCACCTTGATACTGTCTTCAATCTGAAGATTGGCAGAAATATGTCATCTATGCTTGCATACATTTAGTTATAAAAAACTGAAACAGATGTGATCCCTTTAAACAGTACGATATTAAGACAATGTTATATTGCTTATTCGTAGTCACCGCCATGCTATTAATATGTATTTGCAATTAGTGGCGGACACATTGCCTTTGTGGTAATACGATTAATTCTGCAACCCAAGCACTAGAGTCAGAGTGTCGTGATAATTGTCCGGGCGACATAAGCAAAAAATGTGGCTTTCATTGGAGGATTAACATCTACAGACATTGGGGTAAATTTAGAGATTTTCACCAGATTTTAAGTACATTATACGTGTTTAATCACGTTAAGGTTATACACATGGTGAAACGCTTGTCAAATTATAAGTCATATTTCGTTTTGAATATAACATGCATTGCTTGTATTTCTGATTTAGACAGTTTAATAGAGTTAAACAGTTGTTCTATTTGGGAAGCTTACCTGTTTACATGTCCAACAAGCATGTTTGAGACGTTGAATTATAAATAATGATACATTTATACATATTTTGTATTACTAAATAAAGTTTTCTCAAACCGGCCGTGAAAGTCTATAACTGTCTCTTGAAATGTGTTTTTTTTCAAACTCTCAGTATCAATTTTAGAGGTAATTATTGATAAATCTTTATTTTAATCATCAGATTTCAGCAAATTTGCAAATGATTGCACAATGACTCACCATAATACAATTGATTTACTTCATGTGGAAATCAACTAATCCCCAGATACAAACAACATGTATGTCACATGATTACCGCATGTATCTAGCGGAACAAGTTTTCACTAAGGTGAACAAATTCATTTGGTGTTAAATGGTCAAAGAATGCCGCCTTTTCAATGAAATTTAGGGCAAAATCGCTTCGTTACGAACAATTTACTTCAAACGTGACAAATGCGGAGAAAAGGCTTACTCCTACATGCAAAGTACAGTTTGTACGGGTTACGGGGATAACCAATACGTTCCTTTTGATATTTTCTGATAGTATGATCTACCGACAAGCGAGAACGTACTTTAACGCGGACTGTTTATTGCACGTATATTGAGAATAACCTCGCATTTAATGGGAATGTAATTGCTCCAGTAATTTCATATAACAAGCGCGCAGTCAACACGCTGTCATAATTATTCGTATTTAGTATAAATCTGTCCTGTATGATTAAGTTTGAAAGTATTATATAAACAACACATGAACCGGTTGTGTCAGAAAAAAGAAATATTGATTTATTAAATTTGGGTCACTAAACCACTGCAAAAATAAATGTATTTACTGTTTATCAAAAAAGAAACTAATTAATGCTCTTAAAGAATCAATAGAAAATACAAAATGTCTTAATTAAAATAATATTAAATTCATATATAATAAACCTTGAACGAACATAGAAATATTTGACATCTGTTGACTTATTTTCATAGTACAATGTAAATGCATTGCACAATCGCTCAGTTGCACTCATCGTGTGTACTAAATTGAAAGATAACGTTAATAAGGAGTGCTCATCTAAACAAAATTTGGTTATTAGTGGGTTTTGATTTTATATATTAAGGCAATTTGCATTTTATACGCTCATCTTTTAATAATGTCCGTTCAAGTAATTAGACGTATTTGAAATCCAGTGTCTAGTTATTGTAACATACGACAAAATTGTATACATGTACTTACTATCAAATGATGAATACACCACTCGTTATCGTTTCCAGGCTGCCCACTCGGAAGTTACAGTGTAAACTGTTCCAAGCAATGCAATTGCCGTGCGAGTTCATGCGACGATGTGACGGGTGCATGTGGAAATGGTGGCTGTAAAGGCGGATGGAAAGGAATAGTGTGTAATGAAAGTAAGTTGTAAATTAATGTTAATAAAACAAAGCCATACACATGAAACAAAAATCTGACAAAAGGAAATAAGAAAGGTATCACCCGCATACAGTACTCTAGAAATCTGAGAACATATTAATCATTTCATTTCATTTATGTGCAAAGATTTATGTGAACAAATACAAAATGTTCAGCAATATATGTATATCATAATAATTAATTTTTTGATCATATTAATAAAAATGCACATATATAGTTATAATTTATATTAATCAACTGCATTTCGAAGACAGAACATACAAAAACACGCGTGCGTAATTCATACAATGTTATTGCAAGCAAGATTTTGACTTAAGCTATAACTGGTAATTTTGAAATGCTATTCTATTGTTAAACAATATGCTAGCCACACAGGTTACCTGAATTTGCAGGTTTTTGTTTTCAGGCTGCCCAACCGGAAGTTACAGCGTTAACTGTTCCATGGAATGCCATTGTCGTGAGGGTCCATGCGACGGTGTGACGGGTACATGTGTAAATGGTAGCTGTAAAGACGGGTGGATAGGAAGAGCGTGTAATGAAAGTACGTTATAAATTTCATTTACATAAAAAACAAACAAACGAACGTAAAATATTTATCTCATATATGCAATTAGCCTGAGCAGGCTTCCGCATATGACCGTATAGAAAATTGACGACATATTTCCTCTTTAGGTTCGTACTCATTCAAAGATATTTATGAACACACAAATATTATTTTCAGTGATTTCGGGATTGATTTGGATTAAGCATTAAGTGGATAATTGGAAATCTCATGCACAGTTATAATTGTTATACGATAATTGCACAGTACAGACTGTTCACTTACAAAGACACGCTTGCTTAATTAATACAATGCCATCGAAAAATGATTTTGAAATTACGCAAAACACGACACGTTTAAAGTATTGATTATTGTAAAACGACATACATTTAACACAAGTAACAAAACATTTCGAAGCATTGGTCTAATAAGATACTATATAAATATGAAAACGGAGCGCCCACACGTGTATAAGAATACGTGTCAAATCCATGCTAATATTGCTTATTTGGGGCTAGCTGTCCCTCTATATATCATTGACTCGTCTATATAATCTACTTCCATCGTGATGATAACTGTCGCAATAAAGAATTCGCATCTTGATTGACGCAATTGCACCGTTTTTACAATATATGTTACTGAATAAATAATATCGTATCCGGTTATCTTGCGCTCTTCACAAAGTTTGGCATATTTGTACAATGCGTATTATTTACTTACATTGTTTTGTCATTCCTTTTATTGAACGATGTTTTATGATAAAATGAAATTATTTGTCAGCAATTATATCTAATTACAATCTGAATTTCAAAGAATTATTCACTTTTGAAATAGTTAATCAAATAGTAACATATTTGAAAATAATTGAATTATTTCCTAACACAGTTGTCTAATCGTCTCGATCTTTTTCCCGCCATACGCAAAGATCGCATGGTCTTATGTACGAGAAGTCTGCTATACAAAAATATAATAAACACATGTATAAACATATTTCTGTGAGTATATTTGACTCAAAACACGTCTGTTAATTAGCTAATTGAAGTAATATAATCAAACAAATGATTACCGGCCATCGTCAAACAATCCAAAGCATATGTACTTTGAGATAAAAGAAGTCTGCCGTGATGCAAAAACGAACACTAAGATAACTTATAATTTTTTATATTTCAAATAAATATGTTTAGTTTAATCACAGTTTTTGACATCATGCAATTATTTATTTTACTGAATTATTTCACAAGTGCGTAAGCTTTAGAGACATTGGATTGTGTTTTTAAACGATGTTTTCTGTAGCTGTATCATTTTGACAGCTTTGTATTTATTAAGTCGATCAGATTTATATATGCTCAGTTAAGCATGGAATTATTATGAGATTTCTATTCAATGTATATAATCCTATTAAATGCACAAGAATGCCGCACAACATCGCACATTGGTATCGCAGACGACACTATCTTGTACACCAATCAGAATTAGTTTGTCTTATTTTCAATATTTATGCAAATGGCTCAAATGGCGAAACCAACACAGAGCCATTACATCTTCGCGGCCGCGGGATCCAATCATCCAATAACATGACAGGTCAGTCGTGTAGTTATATATGCTTAAGCATAGTTTTGCTGTCCGAAGGTAGTATTTACCAACCTTTTTGTAGTTGCATCAAGTATTATATCCATATGTTTAAAATGGTTAAAATAATATATTATTTCATGGAAGTATTTATTAAATGCGTGTTATTCAGTTTTTTAATCCGACACGCATTATTGAATTTTTTTAATGTGATAATAACAAATAATCATTGTAAATAATTTAATGTAAAAATTTGTCTTGATAAAAAACAGGTGAAAATTATGCTTCATGTACAACGACGCCTCGTGTTCGCGGAAAGCGTGGGCTTTAATTCTTGATTAAACATTCGTGGCCAAGAGAACGTTGAAGTCTTTACTTTTAGCTATACAATGTGTAGAGCATTTTAATTAAATTTGACAACCCGTTTCTCTAAATTAAAACAAATCGGTTAATCTGTCTACAGTGCTTCAATGGTCGAGATAGGTTACTATTGACATGTGATAAGTTCTAGGATTGTATACATCTCCATGTGAAATGCGTATTTTCGGCTGCCTGAGTGCTGATTTGCTGATTAGAGTATGAAGCAGAATAGGTTGACAGCTAGCATCGTGTCTTTTGCCGAGAGATGATGTTGCAATTATGTAAAACTATTAATGTTTGATATTGGGAAGGTATGGTTAGTCATTGTTTGTCGCACTACACAAGCGTTATACATTCACTTTATATCAAACCATCAATACATAATACGCTGATATTGTCAGCTTAAATGTTCGCGGTATCAAATTTGTAGTTCATATAGTTATATATGCAAAAGCTTTCGATATTCCCGATTCCAAGCGAAATTGACATTTTGTTACTTAAATATGAATCAACCAAAGAATACTATATATCAAATAATATTGTTGAAAACGTACGTTGAATTGTAAATATATAAATTGCAATTTATTTATAAAAATGTTTTTAAATGATAACAAACTTCGTTCGCGGCTGGATAAGGTAAAACAGAATCAGGTGTGCTAACTTGGGCGTAGAATTGGTAATCATAAAGACCATGGCCCTTTTGTAGTTCCCCTCGGACGGATCCTAAAGTCTGACGAGGATTATGGTAACAGGATATAACTTTGCCCTGTGCGAACAGGAAAACGCGTTTCGGCGTTACCACATGGAACAGAACAAGCTATTACGATATGCGCATGGGTCTTTGAATGAAGGAACATATTTAAGCATCTCGTTAACGCTTTCCAATATACTAGAGTCACCGGGATCGCTGCTTCCAGTTGTGTCTCGCCTTTATGGTGATATCAGCGACATCGTTCCAACGTTAGCGTTGTCCGAAATATATCTAAAGGTCTTAAAATATACCGTTGGTATGAACGAGCGAGAAAAATATGTGCATTCTGTTCGCATACACAGTGCAACACTTGAGCTTACTTCGGAGTATAACTGATTATTGGATATTCATACCGAATTAGGAACTGACTTTTTCTTACATAAACAATACATTAAAATACAATCTTACATTGAACATAGCTAATAATACGAACATAAAGCCCTTCAATGCTAGAAGTCTATTATTAGAATGTAAGTATCCGCATGGTCGCGAAAATGCCTCTAATACACTGGAACGATTTATCGAATTTCTTCTATATATTTTTTTCCTAATAAAACAAATCCGTGATCGCACGCACTGAAATGTCGTGTTTTCTTTACATATAGAGCTACATATGCAACACATCTATCTGTATAATTATCGACAGTGACATACAAAGCAATAAGCATAGTAGAGTGAACAAATCCTTAGCTTTACAATGCAAGAAATGAAACATAGTCTTTAATAGACGATAAAGTATACGCGAGTCCATTTCAGTTTTCATTGCGATTTATTTGTGCTTATTTAATTTTAACACAACGTTTTCCAATGTTCGTAAAATACAAGATAACAGCAAGACCCTTAACGAGAATCGCCCGCGACAACAAGAAATTATGACCTCCTTGTTCAGTGGTCTGGCGTGAATTGAGCACAGTGTGTATTTTAGGTATATGATGTGTAAACAAACATTCTCTTATCTAACCGTTGATTGGTCAATAGTATTCGCCTCCGCACGTACTAATTGTTGATTGACTGCATCGCTATTTTACCGATTGAATCCCATGGTCGGATATAGCCTAAATTACTTGTTCCGTTGGACCATTGCTGACAGGATGTTTTGACATTTAATTTGCAGTAATCTACATGGGGCAGGGCAGACGGCAGTTTAATGAATAATCTATTTTTTTTACATCTTTTATGTATATGCCTTAAGGAAACTGTTTGATTGACACGTAAGTCACGATCTTCAATAACCTATGTGCGTTGTAATGTAAACATATTTGCGTTTACATTCTTTTTAGGAAATATTTTATTCAAAATTATATTATTTAATTTATACCAATATATTTTATAATTAAACATCTATTAATAATTTCCAAAATTAAATTATTTAAATTTGATATATTTATACATTGAAGCCCTAAATATTCGTTACGTTACACATATTGATATCATTATATTCTTTATAATTAAACATCTATTAATAATTTCCTTAATTCAATTATGATATATTTATACAATACAGCCTCAAATATTAGTTACGTTGCAAAAAGAAAGACTTAAACATAATACACGGAATTTTAAGCTAATGCTTAATGTCGCAGTACATGTTTTTTTATTGAAATATTCTACAAAACATATACATTTCCTCTACATATTAGCATGTGTATCCTTAGTATCGGTTCTCTTAATGAAAACATCCAAATATTTTAAGTGAAAAGATTGAAAAACATACATTTTTAATACGTCAATTTATAGATTAATGTGAATTATCGGACATAACAACAAAAACTGCATTAAGATCGCTGATGTTTTGCCAAAATACTGGCGAGACTAAGCTCCACGTAGTAATCATTATCATGTTCACCGTTTCTCATATTATCGGCCCTTCTGATTGGTTGCTAAGGTTTGTTACTATGCGCATGTGCTTTTTCTATAAATAGTTTCTTAATGGAAAAACGAAACACTTGTTCATGTTTCTTAAAAGAAAAATTTTTACAAATAAGCGACTTATACAACATTGGATAAACCTACTAATACACCAAAAATAAAATAACATTATTATGTGTAATCATAATATCGGCCTGGAATAAACATGACCTACTTTCAATTGAAAACCGTAAAACATTAGAAAGATCGTCGTAATAGTCATTATTAAACAGCAAATGAATTAAAACTTCTAAAAATGGAAAAACATTTACTGTCCAGCACTTCTTGAAAGGTTTTCTTGAAAGACACGATACAATGAGGACGGCCGATACTATGAGAATAAGGTATTAACTCTTAGGAGTGTAAATATTACTCATACCCGTAGCCATGGGGGATGCGTTGGGTGCGTTCGCACCCAATAATTTTTGACGAGTCTGTTAAAGCTGTAACGGTAATAGATATAATAACGTAATGTGAAGCCTACTTATTGTGGGTTGAAATCCCAGTCCAATAACATTTTTCGACAATCATCTAAATGGCTGGACTCCAATTTGATTAACTTGAATAAATAATCTTATAAAAAAGAAAGTACATTTTAGATGATTATTAACGGAAGGTTATGCCACCAAAAAGGACTGTAATCAAAGGACACCCTGTCGACTATTGCCGAAGAGTAATGAGTCACTGGTTAATAATTTGGCATTATACCACGATTTATAACAATTACACATTGTGCACAGCATTTTCAACAGACTTCATTGTCTTTTTGTTATATCACCGTACAACAATTTTCGGAAAAGCTAAACGGTTATACAGAAAAAAATATCAGCTATGCTCAAGACAGGATAAATTTGTTGTTTTTTGCCAAGAAAACTTTTTTGCTTTTTTGTAGTTTACTATCCTTTAATGGGATCTGTTCTGCTCCAAGAACAGAACTTTCCACAATGTTTTAAGTATGTCAAACTTGACTCTAGGAAATATGTTTTTACTCTTAAACAGTTGTTATAATTAATTTAAAACGTTATAACATATGATCAGGTGAACGTTAACGTTGAATATTCTTTAACTTTGAAGGACCTTTAGCATAATGGCAGGTTTTTGTTTTCAGGCTGCCCACCCGGAAGTTACAGCGTTAACTGTTCCAAGCAATGCCATTGCCGCCAGGGTCCATGCGACGGTGTTACGGGTGCATGTGGAAATCGTGGCTGTAAAGACGGATGGAAAGGAAAAGCGTGTAATGAAAGTAAGTTGTCAATTAATGTTAATAAAACAAAACCATGCGCATAAAACAAAATCCTCATCATATAAGAAAATAAGAAAGGTAGCACCCGCATATAATACTCTAGAAATATGAGAATATATTGACCATTTTACTTTCAAATATGTGCAAACATTTATGTGAACAAACACAAAATGTTCAGCAATATATGCATATAATACGATAAATTATTTGAGCATATTAATGAAATGCACATAAATATATATCATTTCTATTAATTAACTGCATTTCGAAGACACAACTTACAAATAAACGCGTTCTCGATTCATACAATGCTATTGCAAGCAAGATTTTGAATATAGGTATAACTGGTAATTTTGAAATTCTATTTTATTTTAAAACAAAGTAATCGCCACTCAGGTTACCTGAATTTTAAGGTTTTTATTTTCAGGCTACCCACCCGAAAGCTACAGCGTTAGCTGTTTCAATCAATGATGTTTCCAGTATATATGTCATAATATTGTCAATTTTGCTTTACACATATGAGTTAATTGATAAATTAAGGATCATTAATCATATATTTACAGGTATGATTTATATGGGCTGTTATCAAGATAGCGGCAACCGAGTCCTGGCAGATTATGATTACTTTTCTGATTCGAACTCACCAACCGAGTGTTCAAAAGGCTGCAGCGACTACAAGTTTTTCGGAGTGGAGGTTGGTTGTATATTTAACGTAGAAAATGTATAGCGCAGATATTAACTTAACACAAAGGTATCCAAAGATATAAATAAAGTCCTTAGCAATGAAAATTAACTATATTAGGCTTAATCCCGTTTTGTTCCCTATTTGTTGTGCATTTTGTTTTTAACCTTTGTATTATTAATGTGATTGTATTAAGTATAACATACGCGTATTTCACCTTGATACTGTCTTCAATCTGAAGATTGGCAGAAATATGTCATCTATGCTTGCATACATTTAGTTATAAAAAACTGAAACAGATGTGATCCCTTTAAACAGTACGATATTAAGACAATGTTATATTGCTTATTCGTAGTCACCGCCATGCTATTAATATGTATTTGCAATTAGTGGCGGACACATTGCCTTTGTGGTAATACGATTAATTCTGCAACCCAAGCACTAGAGTCAGAGTGTCGTGATAATTGTCCGGGCGACATAAGCAAAAAATGTGGCTTTCATTGGAGGATTAACATCTACAGACATTGGGGTAAATTTAGAGATTTTCACCAGATTTTAAGTACATTATACGTGTTTAATCACGTTAAGGTTATACACATGGTGAAACGCTTGTCAAATTATAAGTCATATTTCGTTTTGAATATAACATGCATTGCTTGTATTTCTGATTTAGACAGTTTAATAGAGTTAAACAGTTGTTCTATTTGGGAAGCTTACCTGTTTACATGTCCAACAAGCATGTTTGAGACGTTGAATTATAAATAATGATACATTTATACATATTTTGTATTACTAAATAAAGTTTTCTCAAACCGGCCGTGAAAGTCTATAACTGTCTCTTGAAATGTGTTTTTTTTCAAACTCTCAGTATCAATTTTAGAGGTAATTATTGATAAATCTTTATTTTAATCATCAGATTTCAGCAAATTTGCAAATGATTGCACAATGACTCACCATAATACAATTGATTTACTTCATGTGGAAATCAACTAATCCCCAGATACAAACAACATGTATGTCACATGATTACCGCATGTATCTAGCGGAACAAGTTTTCACTAAGGTGAACAAATTCATTTGGTGTTAAATGGTCAAAGAATGCCGCCTTTTCAATGAAATTTAGGGCAAAATCGCTTCGTTACGAACAATTTACTTCAAACGTGACAAATGCGGAGAAAAGGCTTACTCCTACATGCAAAGTACAGTTTGTACGGGTTACGGGGATAACCAATACGTTCCTTTTGATATTTTCTGATAGTATGATCTACCGACAAGCGAGAACGTACTTTAACGCGGACTGTTTATTGCACGTATATTGAGAATAACCTCGCATTTAATGGGAATGTAATTGCTCCAGTAATTTCATATAACAAGCGCGCAGTCAACACGCTGTCATAATTATTCGTATTTAGTATAAATCTGTCCTGTATGATTAAGTTTGAAAGTATTATATAAACAACACATGAACCGGTTGTGTCAGAAAAAAGAAATATTGATTTATTAAATTTGGGTCACTAAACCACTGCAAAAATAAATGTATTTACTGTTTATCAAAAAAGAAACTAATTAATGCTCTTAAAGAATCAATAGAAAATACAAAATGTCTTAATTAAAATAATATTAAATTCATATATAATAAACCTTGAACGAACATAGAAATATTTGACATCTGTTGACTTATTTTCATAGTACAATGTAAATGCATTGCACAATCGCTCAGTTGCACTCATCGTGTGTACTAAATTGAAAGATAACGTTAATAAGGAGTGCTCATCTAAACAAAATTTGGTTATTAGTGGGTTTTGATTTTATATATTAAGGCAATTTGCATTTTATACGCTCATCTTTTAATAATGTCCGTTCAAGTAATTAGACGTATTTGAAATCCAGTGTCTAGTTATTGTAACATACGACAAAATTGTATACATGTACTTACTATCAAATGATGAATACACCACTCGTTATCGTTTTCAGGCTGCCCACTCGGAAGTTACAGTGTAAACTGTTCCAAGCAATGCAATTGCCGTGCGAGTTCATGCGACGATGTGACGGGTGCATGTGGAAATGGTGGCTGTAAAGGCGGATGGAAAGGAATAGTGTGTAATGAAAGTAAGTTGTAAATTAATGTTAATAAAACAAAGCCATACACATGAAACAAAATCTGACAAAAGGAAATAAGAAAGGTATCACCCGCATACAGTACTCTAGAAATCTGAGAACATATTAATCATTTCATTTCATTTATGTGCAAAGATTTATGTGAACAAATACAAAATGTTCAGCAATATATGTATATCATAATAATTAATTTTTTGATCATATTAATAAAAATGCACATATATAGTTATAATTTATATTAATCAACTGCATTTCGAAGACAGAACATACAAAAACACGCGTGCGTAATTCATACAATGTTATTGCAAGCAAGATTTTGACTTAAGCTATAACTGGTAATTTTGAAATGCTATTCTATTGTTAAACAATATGCTAGCCACACAGGTTACCTGAATTTGCAGGTTTTTGTTTTCAGGCTGCCCAACCGGAAGTTACAGCGTTAACTGTTCCATGGAATGCCATTGTCGTGAGGGCCCATGCGACGGTGTGACGGGTACATGTGTAAATGGTAGCTGTAAAGACGGGTGGATAGGAAGAGCGTGTAATGAAAGTACGTTATAAATTTCATTTACATAAAAAACAAACAAACGAACGTAAAATATTTATCTCATATATGCAAATAGCCTGAGCAAGCTTCCGCATATGACCGCATAGAAAATTGACGACATATTTCCTCTTTAGGTTCGTACTCATTCAAAGATATTTATGAACACACAAATATTATTTTCAGTGATTTCGGGATTGATTTGGATTAAGCATTAAGTGGATAATTGGAAATCTCATGCACAGTTATAATTGTTATACGATAATTGCACAGTACAGACTGTTCACTTACAAAGACACGCTTGCTTAATTAATACAATGCCAATCGAAAAATGATTTTGAAATTACGCAAAACACGACACGTTTAAAGTATTGATTATTGTAAAACGACATACATTTAACACAAGTAACAAAACATTTCGAAGCATTGGTCTAATAAGATACTATATAAATATGAAAACGGAGCGCCCACACGTGTATAAGAATACGTGTCAAATCCATGCTAATATTGCTTATTTGGGGCTAGCTGTCCCTCTATATATCATTGACTCGTCTATATAATCTACTTCCATCTTGATGATAACTGTCGCAATAAAGAATTCGCATCTTGATTGACGCAATTGCACCGTTTTTACAATATATGTTACTGAATAAATAATATCGTATCCGGTTATCTTGCGCTCTTCACAAAGTTTGGCATATTTGTACAATGCGTATTATTTACTTACATTGTTTTGTCATTCCTTTTATTAAACGATGTTTTATGATAAAATGAAATTATTTGTCAGCAATTATATCTAATTACAATCTGAATTTCAAAGAATTATTCACTTTTGAAATAGTTAATCAAATAGTAACATATTTGAAAATAATTGAATTATTTCCTAACACAGTTGTCTAATCGTCTCGATCTTTTTCCCGCCATACGCAAAGATCGCATGGTCTTATGTACGAGAAGTCTGCTATACAAAAATATAATAAACACATGTATAAACATATTTCTGTCACATGTATAAACATATTTCTGTGAGTATATTTGTCTCAAAACACGTCTGTTAATTAGCTAATTGAAGTAATATAATCAAACAAATGATTACCGGCCATCGTCAAACAATCCAAAGCATATGTACTTTGAGATAAAAGAAGTCTGCCGTGATGCAAAAACGAACACTAAGATAACTTATAATTTTTTATATTTCAAATAAATATGTTTAGTTTAATCACAGTTTTTGACATCATGCAATTATTTATTTTACTGAATTATTTCACAAGTGCGTAAGCTTTAGAGACATTGGATTGTGTTTTTAAACGATGTTTTCTGTAGCTGTATCATTTTGACAGCTTTGTATTTATTAAGTCGATCAGATTTATATATGCTCAGTTAAGCATGGAATTATTATGAGATTTCTATTCAATGTATATAATCCTATTAAATGCACAAGAATGCCGCACAACATCGCACATTGGTATCACAGACGACACTATCTTGTACACCAATCAGAATTAGTTTGTCTTATTTTCAATATTTATGCAAATGGCTCAAATGGCGAAACCAACACAGAGCCATTACATCTTCGCGGCCGCGGGATCCAATCATCCAATAACATGACAGGTCATTCGTGTAGTTATATATGCTTAAGCATAGTTTTGCTGTCCGAAGGTAGTATTTACCAACCTTTTTGTAGTTGCATCAAGTATTATATCCATATGTTTAAAATGGTTAAAATAATATATTATTTCATGGAAGTATTTATTAAATGCGTGTTATTCAGTTTTTTAATCCGACACGCATTATTGAATTTTTTTAATGTGATAATAACAAATAATCATTGTAAATAATTTAATGAAAAAATTGGTCTTGATAAAAAACAGGTGAAAATTATGCTTCATGTACAACGACGCCTCGTGTTCGCGGAAAGCGTGGGCTTTAATTCTTGATAAAACATTCGTGGCCAAGAGAACGTTGAAGTCTTTACTTTTAGCTATACAATGTGTAGAGCATTTTAATTAAATTTGACAACCCGTTTCTCTAAATTAAAACAAATCGGTTAATCTGTCTATAGTGCTTCAATGGTCGAGATAGGTTACTATTGACATGTGATAAGTTCTAGGATTGTATACATCTCCATGTGAAATGCGTATATTCGGCTGCCTGAGTGCTGATTTGCTGATTAGAGTATGAAGCAGAATAGGTTGACAGCTAGCATCGTGTCTTTTGCCGAGAGATGATGTTGCAATTATGTAAAACTATTAATGTTTGATATTGGGAAGGTATGGTTAGTCATTGTTTGTCGCACTACACAAGCGTTATACATTCACTTTATATCAGACCATCAATACATAATACGCTGATATTGTCAGCTTAAATGTTCGCGGTATCAAATTTGTAGTTCATATAGTTATATATGCAAAAGCTTTCGATATTCCCGATTCCAAGCGAAATTGACATTTTGTTACTTAAATATGAATTAACCAAAGAATACTATATATCAAATAATATTGTTGAAAACGTAGGTTGAATTGTAAATTTATAAATTGCAATTTATTTATAAAAATGTTTTTAAATGATAACAAACTTCGTTCGCGGCTGGATAAGGTAAAACAGAATCAGGTGTGCTAACTTGGGCGTAGAATTGGTAATCATAAAGACCATGGCCCTTTTGTAGTTCCCCTCGGACGGATCCTAAAGTCTGACGAGGATTATGGTAACAGGATATAACTTTGCCCTGTGCGAACAGGAAAACGCGTTTCGGCGTTACCACATGGAACAGAACAAGCTATTACGATATGCGCATGGGTCTTTGAATGAAGGAACATATTTAAGCATCTCGTTAACGCTTTCCAATATACTAGAGTCACCGGGATCGCTGCTTCCAGTTGTGTCTCGCCTTTATGGTGATATCAGCGACATCGTTCCAACGTTAGCGTTGTCCGAAATATATCTAAAGGTCTTAAAATATACCGTTGGTATGAACGAGCGAGAAAAATATGTGCATTCTGTTCGCATACACAGTGCAACACTTGAGCTTACTTCGGAGTATAACTGATTATTGGATATTCATACCGAATTAGGAACTGACTTTTTCTTACATAAACAATACATTAAAATACAATCTTACATTGAACATAGCTAATAATACGAACATAAAGCCCTTCAATGCTAGAAGTCTATTATTAGAATGTAAGTATCCGAATGGTCGCGAAAATGCCTCTAATACACTGGAACGATTTATCGAATTTCTTCTATATATTTTTTTCCTAATAAAACAAATCCGTGATCGCACGCACTGAAATGTCGTGTTTTCTTTACATATAGAGCTACATATGCAACACATCTATCTGTATAATTATCGACAGTGACATACAAAGCAATAAGCATAGTAGAGTGAACAAATCCTTAGCTTTACAATGCAAGAAATGAAACATAGTCTTTAATAGACGATAAAGTATACGCGAGTCCATTTCAGTTTTCATTGCGATTTATTTGTGCTTATTTAATTTTAACACAACGTTTTCCAATGTTCGTAAAATACAAGATAACAGCAAGACCCTTAACGAGAATCGCCCGCGACAACAAGAAATTATGACCTCCTTGTTCAGTGGTCTGGCGTGAATTGAGCACAGTGTGTATTTTAGGTAAATGATGTGTAAACAAACATTCTCTTATCTAACCGTTGATTGGTCAATAGTATTCGCCTCCGCACGTACTAATTGTTGATTGACTGCATCGCTATTTTACCGATTGAATCCCATGGTCGGATATAGCCTAAATTACTTGTTCCGTTGGACCATTGCTGACAGGATGTTTTGACATTTAATTTGCAGTAATCTACATGGGGCAGGGCAGACGGCAGTTTAATGAATAATCTATTTTTTTTACATCTTTTATGTATATGCCTTAAGGAAACTGTTTGATTGACACGTAAGTCACGATCTTCAATAACCTATGAGCGTTGTAATGTAAACATATTTGCGTTTACATTCTTTTTAGGAAATATTTTATTCAAAATTATATTATTTAATTTATACCAATATATTTTTATAATTAAACATCTATTAATAATTTCCAAAATTAAATTATTTAAATTTGATATATTTATACATTGAAGCCCTAAATATTCGTTACGTTACACATATTGATATCATTATATTCTTTATAATTAAACATCTATTAATAATTTCCTTAATTCAATTATGATATATCTATACAATACAGCCTCAAATATTAGTTACGTTGCAATAAGAAAGACTTAAACATAATACACAGAATTTTAAGCTAATGCTTAATGTCGTAGTACATGTTTTTTTTTATTGAAATATTCTACAAAACATATACATTTCCTCTACATATTAGCATGTGTATCCTTAGTATCGGTTCTCTTAATGAAAACATCTAAATATTTTAAGTGAAAAGATTGAAAAACATACATTTTTAATACGTCAATCTATAGATTAATGTGAATTATCGGACATAACAACAAAAACTGCATTAAGATCGCTGATGTTTTGCCAAAATACTGGCGAGACTAAGCTCCACGTAGTAATCATTATCATGTTCACCGTTTCTCATAATATCGGCCCTTCTGATTGGTTGCTAAGGTTTGTTACTATGCGCATGTGCTTTTTCTATAAATAGTTTCTTAATGGAAAAACGAAACACTTGTTCATGTTTCTTAAAAAAAAAAAAATTTACAAATAAGCGACTTATACAACATTGGATAAACCTACTAATACACCAAAAATAAAATAACATTATTATGTGTAATCATAATATCGGCCTGGAATAAACATGACCTACTTTCAATTGAAAACCGTAAAACATTAGAAAGATCGTCGTAATAGTCATTATTAAACAGCAAATGAATTAAAACTTCTAAAAATGGAAAAACATTTACTGTCCAGCACTTCTTGAAAGGTTTTCTTGAAAGACACGATACAATGAGGACGGCCGATACTATGAGAATAAGGTATTAACTCTTAGGAGTGTAAATATTACTCATACCCGTAGCCATGGGGGATGCGTTGGGTGCGTTCGCACCCAATAATTTTTGACGAGTCTGTTAAAGCTGTAACGGTAATAGATATCATAACGTAATGTGAAGCCTACTTATTGTGGGTTGAAATCCCAGTCCAATAACATTTTTCGACAATCATCTAAATGGCTGGAATCCAATTTGATTAACTTGAATAAATAATCTTATAAAAAAGAAAGTACATTTTAGATGATTATTAACGGAATGTTATGCCACCAAAAAGGACTGAAATCAAAGGACATCCTGTCGACTATTGCCGAAGAGTAATGAGTCACTGGTTAATAATTTGGCATTATACCACGATTTATAACAATTACACATTGTGCACAGCATTTTCAACAGACTTCATTGTCTTTTTGTTATATCACCGTACAACAATTTTCGGAAAAGCTAAACGGTTATACAGAAAAAAATATCAGCCATGCTCAAGACAGGATCAATTTTTTGTTTTATGCCAAGAAAACTTTTTTGCTTTTTTGTAGTTTACCATCACTTAATGGGATCTGTTCTGCTCCAAGAACAGAACTTTCCACAATGTTTTAAGTATGTCAAACTTGACTCTAGGAAATATGTTTTTACTCTTAAACAGTTGTTATAATTAATTTAAAACGTTATAACATATGATCAGGATGAACGTTAACGTTGAATATTCTTTAACTTTAAGGAACTTTAGCATAATGGCCAAATACGTCCATATTTGTTCTTCAACGTCCTGGTATACATTTTAATGACTTTGAGACCATAGGGCCAGAAGTTTGTGGTAATAGGGTCTTTATTAAGCCTTAATAATTAATATGTTTCTGAAATTTGTTTAGAAAAAGATAACTAATTTGTTAAAAATAGTTTTAAAACATAAAAGTAACCAGTCATACCATTTTCTGTTGAGTATTGATGCAGATTAGAGAAGACCAAGTTTTGTTAATCAGTGTTTGTTGTACAATATACTATTAGCACGTTTAGAGCAATAATAGGCCTCTAGCTGGTACTATCCATAGTAGCAGACAAACGATTGATTTGAAAAAAGTCAAATATTTCCTTTTAATTTGCTCGAGTTATTAATGGTAGAATTTTGGAATGGTAAAATACACCAAATTTATCAAGATTCCAATAAATGATTCTATTTTATACCGTTTTTATTGTTGATGTTACATTCTATAAATTTGTTGTTGCATATGGAAACAAAGTGTGTGCGCGCATACTAGTGTCGTGTTAAACACCGTACAAAATAATGTATTTCCGTGACTGATCGAAAGAGGTGGTTATTGAAAAACGGTAGTGGGGAATACATGTAAGTTATATTATATTCATGTCGATCAGTCACTGAGTATGGTCAATGAAAGTGAAATTTCATATAGAAAATGCTCTATAACTTCAGTCTCTTAATACAGTTAAAATGTCACCAGAATGCAGGATTTTACGTTTCATTTTCAAAATTTTCTAGAGGGAGGATCTCCAAACCTAACGATTGCAGGAGGGGGACACATCCTCCCGCACCTATCCCCTTCGCCACTTCGTTGCTCAATAACAATCGATGATGGGAAAATTCGCACCCCTCTTTTCAAAACTCTGGCTACGGGCCTGTTACTTATGTTGATAAAGAAGATCACAGGCATTATTATGTCTTTGTTTTATATAACATATCAAATCATTAAAAGGAAAATACAAAATGACATTTAAAGTTTACAAACTTAGAGCAAACTGGAAAGATGTTCAATTCCATGTATTGTTATACCTTTTATATTATTGTCATTTTGAAATACAAGTGTCAAACTTCAGCAAAGAGGATAAAAATATAAAATGAGAGGGGATCTCCTTGTCTGCAGCCCCTTACATTAGGGAAAAAATAGATAATTAACCACACTAAAAAACAACCGACTTAGAACGACAATGAATTGCCTTTTTCAAAGTCTATTAGGAGAAGTAAACCCGGGATCAAATTTTCTTCAGTATATTGCATAATGTCATTAATTAACATCGTATTTTTCCCTGTGTATCTCCCTTTAATGAAACCAGTCTGGTCGTTATGAATTAAATTGTCCATAAAAAATTTGAATCTATTGGCTATTACTACAGAGGTAATTTTAAAATAAGTATTTAAAAGAGTAATAGAGTGACAACTTTGAATAAAAAGCCTAGATTTATCACCCTTTGGAATTCAGGTTATTATACCTAAAGTTTGTGTTATAGATAAATATCCACAATTGAAAGCTTCATTTAAGGATCTGACAACAAAGGAACCATATGTTTTTTCCAGGACATAAAAATCTGCATTATATCCAGAACTTCCCGGGCTTTTATTATTTGACATATTTTTAAAAACAGTTGAAGCTTCTTCTAAAGTTATGATACCTTCAATTGAAATAGACTCAGCATGGTTTTATTTTGGACAATAAATTCATTTCACATAGTTATTAAAGTCTTCACTATTACATGCATTGTTTTGCTTATATAGAGACTGATACAAAGATGCTATTGTATTTATTATACATGTTTGGTCAGTTATTTCACTATCATCTTTTTTTTTAGTTTATAAATTGTTTTTGTTACTGCATTTATTTCTAGAGTGCAATAATATTTAGTTGGTTTTTCACCTTGTAAAGTCCCCTAAAATTTGGATCTGATCATACATTCTTTTAATTGTGTGCTCTGAATATTTTTTATTTTAGATTTCAAATTTTCTAGTTCTGCAATATTCTCATTTGAAAAGTTTTCTTCCAATTTTTTTATTCTAGCATATAATTTGCTTTCTATAAGTTTCGTTCCCTTTTTATATAAGACCCACATAAAAAATATTTGCCTCTTAGTTCCATCAGCAGAGTTTCTAGAAAACGTTTATCACTTATAGTAAACTGTAATTCGCTGGCAGGAACTTCATTAATATTTTGATAGTTGTAAATGAGTAGCATGTATTGAAGTTTAATATCATCAATGTTTTTGTTTATTTCTTGTACGTACATAATGTCTGAAGAAAAAAAACAAGGAAATTATATGTTTCCAAAGACCATATTTATGAGAAAAATTACTAAAAGTTATGTTTAAAGTTATTGTTATTGAGTGATCGGATTGAAAACTTGGTTCAATTTCAGTGGTCTTAAAGTGTTGCTAAAAATCTGATGTGATTAAAATAGAACCAGCCTAGCCTGTTGTATTGGATTTACTCTACGCCAGGTAAATTCTTTTTTTGACTGATTATGATGTCGGAAGGGCTCTACAAAATAGTACCTATTGATAAAATTTATGACTTTATTGCGAGCCTTAGGGTTATTAATATTTTTGTTATTATAATAATCTACTACAGGATCAATTACAAGGTTAAAGTTACCACATGTGATAACAGAATCATTGTCAAGCATTTCAATAGTTTCAAAGATATTAGTAAAAAAAGTCAATATTTTGCCCATGTCAGAAATGTAAAGCGGTATTCACTAACATAAATATCAATTGCACAAAAATTACGTTGGAATCAGCAACATAGTTATGTATTTTATATTGTGTGCAATTGGATATGAAAATACATGTTCCCCTAGAATAAGCAGAACCATAGCTAAAAAAACCATTCCAAGCCACATTTCGAATAAATGGTTTTGTGCATATCGGGGTTTAAATGTGCATCTTGCAGACAATATATATATATATATATATATATATATATATATATATATATATATATAAGCATTTTACTATTTTAAGTAATTAAAAAAATTAGCCTCTTAAATTTCCCATTTAACCCTCTACAGTTAAAAGAAACAATGAACAGATTGCTAGTCTTTTGTTTGAGGTAAGTTTAAAAATGCAAATTCCATATCCATATCCCATGCCTTTAAATTGTAATTAAAAATTAAGTACAGTGATAGTACTGGAAAGCTATCTAGACATAAAAAACAACAACATAGAACACAAAAAGGACACAAATGTTAATAAAAGCCTGTATATACAATTGTACTGAGTGTACTCAGTACTATGGTTTACCGGCCCCATGACTGGAATTGAATGATATGAAATTATATATAATCAAGAGTTGATCATGGATCTTTTGAAGCTACAACAACAATCTTTTATGCATGTGCTATCTACAAATAGCCTATATACCCGCTTCCAAATATATTCAAAGCGCTGAAGGCACTTACGTTGTTCGCTATTGCGAAATCTAAGACGCAACTCATTTTTCAAAATTAGGTTTTAGCTTTTTAAATCTCACGTTTGAAATGAACACAACCGATTCCAATTTATAAAGAGTGTGTCTTAACAAACATGTCGAAATGCGTGTGCACTGTTTATCATCCTATTTATGTTAAAGAAATAACTTCGACAAAATAACAACAACATGCGCCATTTTTGACGTTCTGAAAGCATTAAAAATATGATGAAAAAGGTATAATGAAAACCAGTTAAAATAAAATAAAATTTGCAATCACCTTAATATTAAATAAATAGTGTTGGCATATATTAAATCCTATCACACTAAGAATATAACTTTATGATAAAAATTCCCTTTACAAAACTTTTTTGACTCAATATACAAATTCAAAATATACAATAAGATAATTGGTGAAAATAAATAAAAAAAATAAATCTGCGAGCGATACTTTTTACTCACGAATTAGGTAGTCATAAAGACAACGCTGTTGACTCTGTTTTGTTGTTGATGCATTACTTGTTAACCTAGCAATTCACACGGTGTCAACCAATCTTTGGCCTTAACATCGGTTTAGAACACTAATGCGCTTTTTCGGCAAAGCTGTTTTCACAGCTTTTCACCTTAAATGACCTTTACATAACGCCAGCAGAAATGAATGAATACATTCGAATATTTCATAGGCTTAATCGAGAGAGATCCCATGAACTTTGGCTACATCACTGTGTCTGTGCACAGCGTAAAGGATGGAGCACCGTTCAGTGTAAGAAATTCCGGACTACTCTCTACATGTTCAAACGGACACAAATGTTTTCTCCGGTACAATTACGCGTTAAAATCCATATCTAAGAATTTCAGGGCTTTACTCGGTCACTAAATCGTCAGGGGTAGACATAATAAACTATCGATAAACACAGTTTTGCTTTCAAAATGAGAAAACAAAAACTACCGAAATAGTATAGTGCCCCGATAAGAGGAAACTCGTTTAATTATCTTTTCAAAAATGTTTGCCGTACTCGGTAAGCACGTCTGGCAATCGTTCCTGAACGCCTGAATAGGAACTCTTATTTGCCAGTTTGCTTTATTTGCTATTTTGAATTCAACTTTATATCGAAAAGCATTGTGCTAAAATGAGCAATTTACAGTTCGTTATCATATTTTTTTTTAACCGCGTCATGCGAAAATGGGTCTTATGACATATGCGCCCATCATAGCTATAGCCCACCCAGTCTTCGCATCTCTCAGTTTGGTCAGGAGAAACATAATGAGATCATAGAACCTTGAGTGATTTTATAGGGGATAGCATAGCCCCTGACCAGACTGTGCAAATGCACAGGCTGGGCTTGAGCTACGCTAGTCTAAACGCCATAAAACCCATTTTCGCATGGCGCGGCTATGAAAGTGTCATTTGAATTCGTCGAAAGAAAACTGCTTGTTAATCAAATATGAACGTACGATATATTTCGATGGTGAAGAAATACTCTCATTATAAGCCATGTGAGGACATATATGATTTGAACTCCCGTAGTATAATTTTAATCTACTAACACTAATGCGTGGTTTGACTATAATAACACATATTTAATGCGGTGAATATGCGAGTAAAAAGTGAAAAAAATGATAAACTTATGTTTTCAATTTCATTGTTTAGAAACGTAAATTTGAAACTTTATTTCAAAGTCAGTATTTACGCCCGATATCTTTTTTTAAAGATATTTTTTGCTATATTTAGTTGTTTTTAATACTCGATTTTGGCGATTAAAAAGAATGTCTGTCGTTATCTAGAGTATTCCAATAGTTATTGGTGAACTCATGTTCAACTTTTTATTAATTGAGAACTGTGAAAATAAACAAACTTAACCTTATACTATTGCGTTGTTATCACCCGTGCAATTAAGAATATAGGAGAGATAGCCGCTACCTGTTGAGAACAAAAAATGTTTCTCACACATATCAAATTGAATCCCGCTGCTAGCAAGCCATACCAACGGGGTTACGAAACAGACGCGTGATAGTTCATTCGACTCTAATTATCCCAGTGTACTTGTTGATCAGCAGTAGTTTTATTTTTCTTAATTTATCAATAGCCTCATATTTTCAATGACCTGTGCTGCGCCAAAATACCACATGATTAAGACGCAGCAAATAGTGGACTATTTTAATAACTCATAAACATTCTCTTCGGCGACACGTATAATTCAAAAAATGTTGGATTTTTTTTTCTATATACGCTCCGTTCAAAAATATTCCATTTAACACGATATTCACATTATGCGTTCATTTGTTAATGAATATAGTGGAAGAACTGAAACTTCTGGTATAATTGATATAACTCTTTCTCGGCGCGGATGCGGCAGTTATCAGGTTTTGGGTCTCTAACAAATCTGGCTTGCAAAACGTGGTATTAACCTTAATTGTTCGCAAGCGAACAACTTAAAATGAGCATTGAATAATCTTACTTAAAAGAAGGTTCAACAGAAAGTGGGTTACAGGGTAAGGGCCAATGCTTAATGTAGATAATGATTACTGGCATTTTTTATTAACATCTAAACATAAAAGAATAGTAAATTTGTTTAAATGGTAAAATGCTGTATGTTATGGTGTATAAACTTAACTACTTATAATTTAAGTATTTTTTATGACACAGATTTTATCTATTTTAGTCCGTATTTTAGTATATGTAATCAAACAAAACTTAGTTAAAACTGTATAGTGAAGTAAAGACCGAGATATAAAAAAAAGATTACAAAACAGTATAGATAAGCAAAAGGACAGTATATTATATTTAGCAAAATTACACCTTAATTTATTAAGTGTATAGGTGTCTGCACCTTTGAAGATCTAATATTTGTAAAGACAAACAAGGAAACACTACACAATAGAAATTATTAACCTTTAATAGTTCTCATGAAAAATAGACCAAGTAAATCATCCAAACAATAAACATAGGCATATTAAAAGCAAAGGCATGATAACATAGTATTTTATCATTATTGTATGTATCATTGAAAATGACATTGTGGATAGTCAGCTTTAAATCACATACATAGAGAATAAATGGTTGTTGCCGAGATTGAGAAAGTTTATCCGGTGAGAAAATATCGCCCTATTTTTCTTTTTCGGGTTGAACCGGATAAACCTTTTCCATCTCGGAACAAACCATTTATTCCATGTATTTATCCTGCTTCATTTTGAATTATGCAGTTGACACATTTTCTCAAAAGACAAATTATTAACTGACATAGCAAAAAAAATTATCCTAAAGGGGCCTCCTGCATGTTCGCAACATTCCTGTCGACCGAATAACTACCGATTGTGTCACGTAAAAAATAGTTCAACATTAAACTTTTCCTTTTGATATTTTCCTATTGAAAACATGGGAAAATATTAAATCAAAGCACTGAAGGCACTGAAGGCACTGAAGTTGTTCGCTGTTGTCCTCCTTGATTGGCTTGTGCGCATTGCACAGGCTAATCAGTGTGCACATGCTAATCCTATTTGACGTGCATTAAGCCCCGTTTTCCCTGAAAGCAGCCAATATGTACAGATTTCAATGATAAACACTAGACTGGCCAATGTCGTCTTACAAGCTGGTATATACACTCACCGCTAGAGGGTTTATCCACTCACTGCTAGAGCAGAATCATTTGTCGTCTGCTGCAGACAGGCAGCGGTAATCGTCCCTAGCAGAGTGAGTTGCGGTTCTTACCGTACTTAAGGCTTCTAAGCACATACTGATTTGCAAAATATGCTCTGTTAATTAAGCTGGCTGCTAACGCGACCAACTAAAAAACGAAGCGAGAATGTGATATTTGTATTGTTATATATTGAAACAAAATTGCAACAGCAAAACAAAAACATATTTTTATTTACCTCAATGCTTATCACAATAAAGTTACAACGATATGCACTTCCCCTTTTTTTCTTGCATTCCTTTATCTAAATCCATTTTCTGTTCTGCCATCACTTTATCGAAATACATTTTAAACCACACTATTTTTTGATAGCGTTTGTATCGATGCTAACCACTCTAATCCAAACCACGATTTACGAAATCGTAGTCCTGTCTGAGCGAGTTATTTTATTCCGATAGAAGTTAATAATTACGAATTGCATTACAAACATACAATCCGGAATACGTTTAGGATTCGTTTGATGCTTTAAAATTATCCCACCACGTCCAAATTGTTGTCTATTAAATCCAGAGAGTCTTGCTTAAAGTAGTATGTTTCGTAAGAGAAATGCCTTAAAACGAGATCATACGTCATAAATTGCGTAAACAAGTGAATGAAAATAAAAAATACCGAAAGCTGGTTCGGTAGCTCTAATATAGTTAACGAAGAAACAAAATAAGAAGTTATGTAGTAATATAATGCGTCTCAATAAAGTTAAAAGGTCAAATATTAGAACATGTAAATCGGCGCGTAAGAATACGAACTGACTGTTGATCACGGTCACGTGTCTACTACCGGAGATCTGCTTGTTTATTGAGTCGTTGTTTTATTTGGTCACTGTTTGCAACAGAGGCAGGATAAACTGAATTTTACTCATTTTGACCTTACCATTATTATTCTCATCGCCTTTTAATTTACCAAATCGGTATAGTACAAAGACATGCAAATACCCTTAGCTGTTTATATTTATACTCATTTTTTTTTTGTTTTTGCGCTGTCTCTACAATTTCGTCCAAAAAAAAATTAATGGCAATATCTAGGGGAAGTAACTCTGAAAAAGGTTACACAATACCAATATATATATATGTATATCATGTTTAAAATATTTAGATAATTTATGATGTATTGTATAATAAACAAAGATATTTATAAAATGAATAATTTTTAATGTTATTATATATGGACACGTTTGTATGGTATTCGATGGTTGTTAAGCATGAGAATAAGAGTGCGTTCATGATTCCCGGCTTTGCACGAATGTACGCGCATGCGTAAGTAATGTGTGTGTGTGTGTGCGTGCGTGCGTGCGTGTGTGCGTGCGTGCGTGCGTGTGTGTGTGTGTGTGTGTGTGAGAGTGTGTGTGTGTGTGTGTGTGTGTGTGTGTGTGTGTGTGTGTGTGTGTGTGTGTGTGTGTGTGTGTGTGTGTGTGTGTGTGTGTGTGTGTGTGTGTGTGTGTGTGTGTGTGTGTGTGTGTGTGTGTGTGTGTGTGTGTGTACATGCGCGCGCACGCGTGTGAATCTGTGTGCGCGTGTGTGTGTGTGCTCGCGTGTTTATAAATGATTTAAGTGAGAATGTGTCGGTGGGTGCGTGTGTGCTTCCATGGGTGCGTGTGTGTGTTTATGGAATAGTTGCAAGACAACATTTATATGGGTAAACAAAGGAGCCATATCCGGGACCAGCATTATTGCCACTGTTCAAAGTTTTTTTTTATGTTCTGTTGGTTTGGTCTTGTGTTGCCTCCATCTGAATTTTTGCGGGCGTATGTTGTTCCGGGTGACACCTGGTTTGTGTTTGGCCATGCATTTTCCAGCCAGAGTTTGTATTTTTCAGATTACACTAGCTGTAACATAGTTGACGGAGAACGCAATAACACGATAAATGTAAACGTAGACATAGTCCAAATCTGATTTCTTTACGTTTTATTTCTGCTTATTAACACAACACAACGTTTTCAAAATGTTTGTCAATTTCAAAATAACACGAGAAGCCCGCAACGGGCCTCGCCCGCGACAGCAAGCAATAATGCGCCTTCTATGTTCGGCTGCTCAAGTAAGTCTGACTTATAACTATAGATATAAACAACGAAAGCTTTAATAATTGTTATGTGTGCAATTCTGACTGACCGTGTAAAGTCACGAGTCTGCAAAGTAAAGTTGATTTAACGTGTGCAATTCTGATTGGCCGTTTGTAAAGTCACTTGTCTGCAACATAAATATGACGTTTGCAACGGACACATAACGAATACATACGACATTGACCGAAGATTGACACATGAGGTAAGCAAATATTCTTGTCATGTACTTATTGACGTTTGATAACCCGAGGCTACTGAAATGTTGATCTAGGTGACTGCCTATTTAAGATTGTATGGAATTTGGTACAAAATTTCGATTATTATAGTGTGTTATGTTACATAGCTCGTTGCGTTTATGTCTTCGATAGCGAACGAATAGTTTTCCGTCCCGGGATTAGGCCGTCTCAACTAACTTAAGTTTCTTCAGACGCGATGATGCTTATATATAATGCTCATATAAATTTCAGTACCTTTTAAAAGCTTGGCACGTTTCATTACCTCGATTTTTGTTCGCCGCCTGTCAAATTTGATAATAACTGGTCGGCTTTAATTTGGTATATATTTCCCGGGGTCGACATATGTTTTTCCCAATTAAAGGCCAAGCTTTTGACTCAACATTATCACCGTTTGCTCGGCCACGGCCATCGATGTGTGTTGGTCCGTGTCATTTGATAGGCAAGACATCCGAATGCGGTTTCTTCTTCCATATTGTTCCAGATCGTTTAGACTTAAACTTTGGATATTATATACACTGTATAGCATTGCTTTTCTTTTAGGGTTTAGTTTTTACAATACACTTCCAAGGATTTGTTCTTTTATTTCTTCCAGTGTTTCCTTGATTATATTTTTTTAAGGAGGTGTCATTTTAGTGAGAACATTGGACATGTGGAGCAAATTTCATCTAGGCATGGTTCAATTAAGGAATCAGTTCTCTCTATCGCGGTTTTTACGCCGCTTTTTACAAAGTCCACCATACTTTTCTTGACATTAATTTCAATTTGTCTATAAGATGCATCTTTCATATTAATTGGTAACCGTTAGATGATTAGATGATTTAGGTAACAAAGCAACATTTCCTTATTCCTTATTCGTTAATTTAGTCATAAATCAAACAAGATTTTGTTTTGTTTTATTTATTTATTTTTTAAGAATTCGTAGTATTATTTATCTGTAAAAGCTTTCATCAAGTATATTGAGTTTGAATAAGGAACTATAAAAAAGGAACCAACTTACTCTCTTTTCATATGCATGGCATTTCACTGAAACCGCATTGTCATATATTGCAGTAATATCGTTTTCTAAAAAGAAGATTCTATATGGAATATAATATGACATTTTAATATAAATTCACATTTCTAATATTAACTTTAAACATTTGTAATATCTATTGAAATAATAACTTCTTGATTAATTGAGGTTTAAGCATCTTTACACACACACACACACACACAAACACAAAACCAACCCTGAGATGGTTAAAACTGTAATTTGATATCGAAATATGTTTTAGCTGAATTCTTATTTTAATATCTGCTTTTGTACTTTACCTGTGAGTTTATTTTCTTGCACATTCTGAAAAAACTAATAAAATTCATTTCAGCAAGTTTTAGTGATAGTGATTATCTCGAATAATATTGTTGCGTGAATAGAAAAATTGTTTTCATTTATTAACAGCCAACCATACATTTTACTGACTATCACGATGCAATTATGTTTTTTGACAGGTTTGTACCTATACATTTTACTTCTTATGTGTGTTGACGCTTAACAATCAATTCTATTGTTTTGAAATAATTTAATCAATAAGTGGGCTTATTTTAATGTAGTTGCCCGATACAATCACTATGTTTGTTTGTTTGCTTAACGACGTGTGCGCAAATACGTTTAAAACTCCGCCTGATTAATTGAAAAATGCATGCTAGTTTCATGCTGCTTTGCTTATTAAAACTTCAAAATCGAGTCCAACATGATTTCTGAGCATTAAAACCTATAATGCTCGGTCAAATTAAAGCTCTGAGCGTTATTACGAAAATTTAATAAAAAAAATGCGATTCAACAATGCGTGCCACGATAAATAAAAAATTACATATATATTTATTTATTCCATGTATTTGAATGTACCGCGGTATGCCATATACCGGTATAGTGTTGTAAACCATATATAAAATACATGAACTTGTGATGTGCATACACAGAATTTGAATGGAAAACTTCTTTCGTAAAATCATTACACAAAAGATATCCAAGTTATATACTACACAGATTACTTACATATATGTTCCGCAGTCTCCGTGATACAAATAATTATTGTGAGAGCGTCATGTATAAAAATCTCATGAAAATTGCAGATGTATTAATATGTCTTTGTCATTTATGATTCAGCATACACTTGAGTCTCTCGCTCCGAATCAATATAGCATTCATTTTTTTAATTATTTTTTTGTTGTCGGGGGGGGGGGGGGGCATAAGATTTGTGTTCAACTGTTGGACGTGCGTGGGGGGCGCTTTAACAAATCAAAGTACTATGAATTGTCATATGTTACTTTTAAATAATGGTGCTTTCAACGTACTAGAATTAAATATAACGCTGTGTAAAAATATCGTTAATCTTTCTGTTTAATGTTTATTTCAGTGGTAATCGACATCAAACAGTTCAACAAGTAATACATAAAAAATAAAAATAAACATTCACAATATTCATTTTTTTTATCATCTACGCAAGGCTGTTAACTTCGATTGTGCTTATCGAGTATTTATGAACACTTTTGACAACGTATTCTTCCTTAAGTTTAATTTTCAAATTTATTAGCAATATTTATATCAAAAATGATGTTTGAAATGTTCTTACAAATTATTTACTAAATATATTTACAGTATTAGTGTCTAGGACGTAATTGCAAAAGAAATACATATCTTACAAAAACACTATCCCTTAATTAATACAATAATGTTCTTGTAACAACGATTTACATGTTAATTTAACGAACGTTATTGAATTTAATAAACGTTTTGTGACGGGACTAGCAATTGCATTTTCAATAAATAATATTTACATTTTCTCAGGCTTTTTATTAGCGCCGATAAACCAGATACATTTAAATATAAATCAGACCACCAGTTTGAATGTTTGTTTTGAAAACTTTAATGTGTACGCAATACATTTAACTGAAATAAGTGAATTTAAAATAAACGACTATTATTGAACTGCGCTTTACTTCAAATCTTTTGAAGGCTCATTCAGTATTATTTCATCGCATATTGCTTGCCTTTACAGAGTGTGGCGGGGTCCTGACGGATCAAATTGGCGTCATCACGAGCCCCAACTACCCATCGAATTACAACAACACAGTTCGATGTACCTGGGTCATTAGCGCACCGGAGGGCTACTGGATCAATGTTCATACTTAACATTTAATTATTCATCGATCAACCGACAGCAATTATACTTTTGTTAAATCTTCGTGTGGTATTTAATAAAGAAAATTGATTATATTATCATAACATTTGGCATTCAAAATTAATCTTATATTATTAATTTTTATGACAGTGTTACATTACCAGGTAATAATTAAATATATGTTATCCAAGCTTCAATATGTTAAACCCACACAATGTTCCACAACAATAAAGTCACTCTCAATTACTTGTTTTTTGTGTGTTTTCAGGTGGAATTTATAGACTTCGCACTGGAGTTCCAGTCCGATTGCAATTATGACTACCTGGAGCTCTTCAACGGACCTAACGCTTCCTATCCGTCTATCGGGAAGTTCTGCGGGACTATGCCACTTAAGCGATTTACGTCGCAGTCGAACTCTGCACGTATTGTCTTCTCCACAGACTCCAGAGTTAGTGCAAGGGGTTTTAAATTGACGTACACATTCTCCGCACACGGTAGGAATTATTATAAGAATGCACTTTTTAAAAATATGCACTTTTTCACATCTATTTAACCAATCGACTTTCTCTTTTTAGCTTAATTTGTTTCTACATCGCGGTTCGCGGGATCCACAGATCGCTATTTCGATATCACTTGTCAGGTCATTCATGTAGTTAAATATGCATAAGCATAGAGTGGCCATCGCAAACACGTATTTACCTACCTTTTACTTGCATCACGTGTTATATCCATATGTTTAAAATCGTTCAAATAAGATATTATTTCATATTCGAACTATTGAATTGTTGAAATTTGAAACGCATTTCCGAATTCGATTAATGTGACGTTAACAAAGTATATCTACAAATAACAGTTTTCCAGAATGTCATGTTAATAATGTATCCAGATTAAAAGCAGGCAAAAAGCATGCTTCATGTACAACGTCTAATTACCACGCGAAATCAGTGGGCTTTAATACTTGATAACTGAATAAAAATAACACTTTGCAGTGCATTTGTGATAGAATACGGCAAACCTTTTCTCTAAATTAAACACATTTTTCAGCCGTCACTATTGCTATAATTGTTGAGATAATTATTCGGACTCGATAAATAACTCCCGTATTTCGTTCAAAGAAGTGTGCTATGAATACTACTTATTGCGATTAAACATATGTGTAACATAATTCGATGGGATGACAAGTCCGATGAAATGTTCATTGAGATTTTATTCTGCTATTTAACAATTCCACAAAATATTATAATTGTTAAGATACATTCAGTAACTTTCGAGATCGTAAAATATTGCAGTCCAATAATTAAAAACACGGCGGGCGGCGAGACCCTTACGGACCTGCCCCGGGATTTACAATTTAAATGATCCCGTTGTATATGCTAGTTAAAATGATGGGTGATAAGTTGGTTCCTTTTTCCTATTTCCTTATTCCTTTTTCGAATAAGGAATAAGGAACGGTTCCTTATTCCTTATTCACGCGTAACATATTTGTTATAGGGTTTTAAAGAACAATAATGCAAACATTTTTGAAGTAAATCAAAACAAAATAACTCGAATACATTTACTTTACGTATAACGTTACATATTCATGTTTCTTCTTCGCGAATGCATAGGATTTCTTGTTTAAACCGAACCGATATTTTCTAATTCGAATACTAATTTCAAATCAACAAAACCTAAAGCATATACTATTATTTTACATGTATGTGATAATAAAATCAATCTTGTACATTTAAACATGTTTTATTTTCATTTATAATCCAGTTCCTTATTCGAAGCTGAATACGGAAAAGGAAACCAGTTCCTTATTCCTTATTCAAGCCGAATAAGGAACTGGCATTTTCTTACTTAAACATCAATGAAATTGATCCAAAATTAACCACATATAAATGAACATATTATTTATATATTGGTTGTATATGTAAAATTCTAATTGCAATACATTTATACTAAGTTTTAAGTGATGAATATCCAGTTCCTTATTCAGTGTGAATAAGGAATATGGAACTGGTTCCTTATTCCTTATTCAAATCGAATAAGGAACTGGAATTTTCTTTCTATAAATTATAAGTCAAAACGAACCAACGAGACGAATAACTCAACGAAAATTATTGTAAATGTATGTCGGGTGTAACAAATATTAATTGCAGTACATTTCTACTTTGTTTTATTTAATAATACCAAAGTCCCTTATTCGGTTTGAATAAGGAATAAGGAACTGGTTCCTTATTCCTTATTCAAATCGAATAAGGAACTGGAATGTTTATACTAAACAAAATATTCAAATGAACCAAAGGGACCAATAAATCAATGAAAATCATTGTAAATTTAGATTGGGTATCAAAAATCATTAATTGCAGCACATCTCTATTAAGTTTCATTTAATAAAAACATAGTTCCTTATTCGGATTGAAACAGGAATAAGGAACTGGTTCCTTATTCCTTATTCAAATCGAATAAGGAACTGGCATTTTCCTACTAAACAAATTATTAAAATGAACAAAAGAGACAAATAAATCAATGAAAATCATTTTTTATGTAGGTTGGGTATAAAAACATTATTTGCAGTACATCTCTAATAAGTTTAATTTAATGATAACATAGTTCCTTATTCGTATTGATAAAGGAATAAGGAACTGGTTGACGCATTGAAATCACTTTGCATCCTTCATCATATCCCCTTGTAACTGTTTAGGTATAAGAACGGAATGAGATTGCTAAATGATGACTGGTATTCAGCTATCGGAAAATCTTCTATAGAAGTTAGGGCCAGAAAAAAACTTCAAGAACTGTATCAGACATATAAAATAAAAAATCTTACAATAAAAATAGCCAATACTAAGAAATATATAGCTGTGCTATTCTATAATGATCCGAATTTAAATATCCGAAATTATGGCCTCTGAATAAGGAATTGGCGTTAAGTTAGTTCCTTATTCGGAAGCCTGTATTTCGGAAAATCACTTTCGGATATGTTATATTTAAGATGTAGTGTGGGTTATTTAAGCATGATTATGTTACATGGACGTATGCTGTCACATTTCTTTAAATATTCTATGTCAATATACACGCTGAAAACAAGTATTATGAAGAGGATAATTAGGAAATATTGCCTTTCTCAAATATAAAATAAAATTCACCAAATAATTTAACATGTCGATGAAAATCATGGTTTATGTAGGTTCGAAGATAAAAATATTTATTGCAATATATTTCTATCTAGTATTATTTAATAATAACACAGTTACTAATAAGGAATAGGGAACTGGTTCCTTATTCCTTATTCAAATCGAATAAGGAACTGGCTTTTTCATGCTAAACAAACTATTAAAATGAACCAAAGAGACCAATAAATCAATGAAAATCATTGTAAATTTAGGTTGGGTATCAAAAAATTAATTGCAGTACACCACTACTATGTTTCATTTAATGATAACCTTGTTCCTTATTCGGACTGAAAAAGGAATAAGCTAGGAACTGGTTCCTTATTCAAATCGAATAAGGAACTGGAATGTTCTTTCTATAAATTATAAATCAAAATGAACCAACGAGACGAATAACTCAAAGAAAATTATTGAATATGTTGGACGGATATAAAATTATTAATTGCAGTGCATTTCTACTTTGTTCAATTTAATTATAATATAGTTACTTATTCGATTTGAATAAGGAATAAGGAACTGATTGCTTATTCCTTATTCAAATCGAATAAGCAACTGGTATTTTCGTACTTAACAAATAAAATAATATGAATTAAGAGACGCATAAATCACTGTGTATGTAGGTTGGGAATACAAAATATGTATTTATTACTGTACATTTCTTTTTAGTATTCTTGTGTAAAGATAACCTAGTGCCGTTTTCGCGACTGAATAAGGAAAGCGTAACCAGTTGCAATATCTAAAGATATCACTTATAACCACCAAGAACAGTGCCATTTTTAATCGTGCGCCAATGTGGCCGGATGTAACGTTGGCATCATAGAGCGAGTCAACGCGCTTTCGGAGTTAGAAAATCTATTGAAATAAAACCACCAAATTACAGCTATGTAAGTTTTGGTAATTAAAGGGGCCTTTTCACAGATTTTGGCATGTTTTGAAGTTTGTCATTAAATGCTTTATATTGATAAACGTGAACATTGGCTATAAAATGCTCCAGTAAAAAATCAAGAATACAAATTAAAAAAAGAAAAAATAGGTAACCGTCATCAGTACTCGAACCACTGACCCCTGAACTCCTGGAATAAATAGTCTGCGACTTAGACCACTCGGCCATCCTTCCGAATACCCTGTCTGACGTATTTTATACTTTATATAAGCAATTCTTTTAGTTTCACAAAATAAAACGGCAACAATTGAACTCTCCAAATTATTAATTCGTTTCGCGTTGCAACGCTTTATAATTTTAGGGTTTTTAAATAGTCAAAAGATGCATATAATGGCTATTTTAGAGCATGGTAAATGTTCAGTATTACTGTTTCCTCACAAATATCATAACTAAAACGAAAATGTGCGAATCTGAAACAACTTTTTCCATTTTTGTCAATTTACCCAAACGTAAAAAGGCCCCTTTAATTAAAAACAAAACAAAAACAGCAACAACGAAATACAGAGGAATTTTGATGAAACTTTCCAGTCAAATAGAGGCACCCTGGTCGCTGCTTCCAGTTCAATCTCGCTTAATTGTGACATCAGTGACGTCGCACTGATGACAACTCTGTCAGGAACATTGGCATTCGTCTTGTGCCGAGGTTGAAAGTCGCCGAATGTACTGTCGGTCTGCATGAGCGAAAAAACAAGTATTCGCACTAAAAATATATCAAAATAAAACACACTTTTTACGGCTAGGACGCGCGCTTTTTCGTTTCAATTATAAAATAAAATATTGAGGCATTTCGATTAAACTTTTCAGTCTTATAGAGGCACTTGGACCGCTGCTTTCGATGCAGTCTTTCTTTTATGGAGACGTGTTGAAATCATTTTGCATTCTTAATCATATCCCTTCGTAACAGTTTTCGTATGAAAACGGAACAAGATATCTAAAACATGTTTAGTTTTCAGCTATTATATAGTCTTGACCAAAGTTCAGGGTCAGATAAGACTTCAAGAACTGTACCAGAGATATAAGTAACAAATCTTACACAAAAAATCGCCAATAATAACGAATATTAAGCTTTGCTATTCTAGAATGAAACATTAATTGCAGTACATCACTACTATGTTTCATTTAATGATAACCTTGTTCCTTATTCGGATTGAAAAAGGAATAAGGAACTGGTTCCTTATTCCTTATTCAAACCGAATAAGGAACTGACATTTTCATACTAAACAAACTATTAAAATGAACCAAAGAGACCAATAAATGAATGAAAATCATTGTAAATTTAAGTTGGGTATCAAAAACATTTTATGGCAGTACATCTCTACTATGTTTCATTTAATGATAACCTAGTTCCTTATTCGGATTGAAAAATGAATAAGGAACTGGTTCCTTATTCCTTATTCAAATCGAATAAGGAACTGGCATTTTCATACTAAACAAGCTATTAAAATGAACGAAAGAGACCAATAAATCAATGAAAATAATTGTTAATTAAGGTCGGGTATCAAAAAATATTAATTGCAGCACATCTCTATTAAGCTTCATTTAATGATAGCCTAGTTCCTTATTCGGATTGTATTCAAGTCGAATAAGGAACTGGCGTTTTCATACTAAATAAAAAAATTTAATGAACCAAAGAGACCAATAAATCAATGAAAATCATTGTAAATTTAGGTTTGGTATCAAAAACATTAATTGCTGTACATCTCTACTATGTTTCATTGAATCATAACCTAGTTCCTTATTTGATTTGAATAAGGAATAAGGAGCCAGGTACTGGCATTTTCTTACTTAAACATCAATGAAATTTATCCAATATTAACCACATATAAATGAACATATTATTTATATATTGGTTGTATATGTAAAATTCTAATTGCAATACATTTCTACTAAGTTTTAAGTGATGATTATACAGTTCCTTATTCAGTTTGAATAAGGAATAAGGAACTGGTTCATTATTCCTTATTGAAATCGAATAAGGAACTGGAATGTTCTTTCTATAAATTATAAATCAAAATGAACCAACGAGACGAATAAATCAATGAAAATTATTGAATATGTTGGACGGGTATAAAATTATTAATTGCAGTGCGTAGTAAGTCGTTCACTCGACTAAGTATGTCATGGGGACAAGATAGAAAAAAGAGGTGTGCAATTTAAAAATCAAATAAACAAGGAGGAGTGAATTTCACATCTATGCTACAGTAGAATTAGGTACTGGCTTTGCAAAAATGTGTAATAGACTGTATTAACCCTTTGAATTTTAATTAATATCTCTCGCTCGTGCAGACCAACGATATATTAGGGGACCATCAGATATATTTAGGACAACGTTGCCGTCAGTAAGACATGATTGACGTCACCATCAAGGCGAGACTGCACCGTAAGCAGCGACCCGGATGCCTCTATTAGACTGGAAAGTTTCATTAAAAATGCGTAAGCAATCCGTAATTGAGTGTTTGCATTTAAACAGATGTTCTATCACTGGAAACGCGTTTTCTCGATCTTGGATGGAAACGGTATATCCGGCAACTTACAACATTAACGCGCGATAAAAGGTCACGGGAAGCGAAGAAAACGCGCTTTTCTATTTGATTACCAGGCCTACCGGTATTTTTCCTAAGTTATAGCAACTTGTTACTTGTATCTTATTTAGTAGCAAAAAACGGGAACTGGGTTATCATTTTAATAAACAAAGTAGAATTGTACGGCAATAAGTATTTTTTTAATCCAACTTGCATATACCATGATTAACATTGACGTTCATTTATGTTGGGTTACTGTATTTATGTCTGATTATGAAAAGGCCAGTCTCTTACTATCGTCTCCATAATACTTATTTACAGCGCTTATCGCAAAATATAATATACAGTAGAAATGTTAAAGAACATGTCCATAGAACATACTCAAACTTAAATAACCCACACTACTTATTAAATAGAACATATCTGAAAGTGATTGTCCGAAATCCAGGCTTCTGAATCAGGAACTAACTTTACGCCAATTCCTTATTCAGAGGCCATAACTTCAGATATTTAAATTCGGATCATTCTAGAATAGCGCAGCTATATATTTGTTATTATTGGCTATTTTTATGTAAGATTTTTTAAATTTATATTTCTGATACAGTTCTTGAAGTTTTTTCTGACCATAACTTCTGTACAAGCTGAATACTAGTCATGCTTTAGCTATCCCATTCCGTTCTTATACATACACAGTTACAAAGGGATATGATTAAAGATGCAAAGGGATTTCAATGCGTCAACATGAAAGCAATACTGCAACGGAAGCAGCGGTCTAGGTTCCTCAAGTAGATTTTAAAGTTTAATCGAGATGCCTCATTATTTTATTTTATAATTCAAACGCATGCGCGCATACTAGTTGTAAAAGTGTGTTTTCTTTATAGATTTGTTTTAGTGCGAAAACGCGTTTCTCAATGATTTCCATTGATTTATTGGTCTCTTTTGTTCATTTTAATAGCTTGTTTAGTATGAAAATGCCACTTCCTTATTCGATTTGAATAAGGAATAAGCAACCAGTTCCTTATTCCTTTTTCAATCCGAATAAGGAACTTGGTTATCATTAAATGAAACATAGTAGAGATGTACTGCCATAAAATGTTTCTGATACCCAACTTAAATTTACAATGATTTTCATTTATTTATTGGTCTCTTTGGTTCATTTTAATAGTTTGTTTAGTATGAAAATGTCAGTTCCTTATTCGGTTTGAATAAGGAATAAGGAACCAGTTCCTTATTCCTTTTTCAATCCGAATAAGGAACAAGGTTATCATTAAATGAAACATAGTAGAGATGTGCTGCAATTAATGTTTTTTGATACCCAGCCTACATTTACAATGATTTTAATTGATTTATTGGTCACTTTGGTTTATTTTAATATTTTGTTTAGTATGAACATTCCAGTTCCTTATTCCTTATTCAAACCGAATAAGGAACTATGTTATTATTTAATAAAACAAAATAGAAATGTACTGCAATTAATATTTGTTACACCCGACATACATTTACAATAATTTTCGTTGAGTTATTTGTCACGTTGGTTCATTTTGACTTATAATCTATAGAAAGAAAATTCCAGTTCCTTATTCGATTTGAATAAGGAATAAGGAACCAGTTCCTTATTCCATATTCACACTGAATAAGGAACTGGATAATCATCACTTAAAACTTAGTAGAAAGGTATTGCAATTAGAATTTTACATATACAACCAATGTATAAATAATATGTTCATTTATATGTGGTTAATTTTGGATCAGTTTCATTTATGTTTAAGTAAGAAAATGCCAGTTCCTTATTCGGCTTGAATAAGGAATAAGGAACTGTTTTCTTTTTCTGTATTCAGCCTCGAATAAGGAACTGGCAATAAATAAAAATAAACATGTTTGAATGTTCAAGGTTGTTTTTTTTTATCACATACATGTAAAATAATAGTATATGCTTTACGTTTTGTTGATTTAAAATAAGTATTCGAATTAGAAAATATCGGTTCGGTTTAAACAAGAAATCCTATGCAAGCGCGAAGAAGAAACATAAATATGTAACGTAATACATAAAGTAAATGTATTCGAGTTATTTTGTTTTGATTTACTTCAGAAATGTTTGCATTATTGTTCTTTTAAACCCTATAACAAATATGTTACGCGTGAATAAGGAATACGGAACAGTTCCTTATTCCATATTCGAATAAGGAATAAGGAACTAGGAAAAAGGAACCAACTTATCACCCATGTTAAAATGCGAACTAATGAGTTTTTGAAATCTGAAACGCATTTCCGAATTCGATTAATGTGACGTTAACAAAGTCTATCTACAAAAAAACAATTCTCCAGAATTTCATGTTTATAATGTATCGTGATTAAAAGCAGGCAAAAAGCATGCTTCATGTACAACGTCTCATTACCACGCGAAATGAGTGGGCTTTAATACTTTATTACCGAATAAAAACACACTGTGCAGTGCATTTTATTTGTAGAATATGGCAAACCTTTTCCCTAAATTAAAAACTTTTTTTTATTTTGTCAATATTGCTACTAGGATTGAAATAATTATTTGGACTCGACAAATAACTACCGTTTTTCGTTCAAAGTGTGCTACACATACTGCTTATTGCGATTAAACATATTGTAAAAATTGTTTGCCAGTCCTTAAGAACGATTCCGCGATCGCATACTTTTTTGTTATTCGGCACTTAATATTTCTTAAATGTTCTTTAGTTAGTTAATTAAAATAATTAGAGTTGAAATTAACGACCCATTGTTTGATTGCGATTTTCATTCAGTTTAGTTTCGAAAGGGTAGTGTAAAACTCCAAGGTGTATGTTATGGTAGTCGATATATATATCATGTTGCCGTATTTTATATGTCAATGTAAACATTATTATTTTCTTCAATATACGAAGCTTAATAGTTTTGAAATGCAATTTTGAAAATAAAAATAACGTAGGGGATCATGTTTTTTTTTAAATAACACTACTGCTTTTAATATCCTTGATTTATATTTACATGGCCAAGGTCCTTGGTACTTGGTGCTGAGATTGATTTACACGAAAGATGACATAAGTGCCCTATGATCCAACATTTACCCAACATTGCTCCGATTTTTATATTGTGACATTATTGCTATTTATGTAAATAAACATTACTTATCTAATCCGTTTCTACTTAAGCCATGAAAAATATATTCGTTATTACAAGTCAGAATTGTAACCGTACCTTACGTACTTGGCAACACTTGTTAATGTTCTGCTACTTACTCAATAGAAAGCTTTATTATCCTTGGCATCGATTGGTGAATTACAATTCGTGACCATACAATATCACATTTATCAACAAATCTTTCATGTACGCAACAAAACCGGAGTCATGTAGAATTGTCTATACCTGTCTTATTTTGTAATCATTTAACATATAAAGAGTTTGTTAAAATCCAACGAAAAGCACTGACTGTTTTTAAAGATGATTGACTCGCCCGAAATGTATGTGGTATAACACACTTATGATAAATACATCAGTGAATAGATGTTTCCCTTATTTATGACATGATCGATTTGGCTTTTAAGATACGACTGCATTGATGAATTTAGGATAATTTAACATTCATTTACAGACATCATTTATATGGGCTGTTATCAAGATAGCGGCAACCGAATCCTTGCAGATTATAATCACGTTTCTCATTCGAACTCACCAACCGAATGTTCAAAACACTGCAGCCGCTACAAATATTTCGGAGTGGAGGTTGGTTGTAGATTTAACGTTGCACATTTTTAGCGAAGATACAAGACGCAACACAAAGAATAAAATAGTATAACTAAAATCCTTTTGTTATGAAAATTATATACATTAGGCTTAATTCCTATGTGTTTCCTATTTGTTATAAATTGTGTGTTTAACTTTGTTTTTATAATTGTTATTGTATAAAGTATAGCATACAAGAGGCGCCCATAGTACATTATACACCTGTAGAAATACCGCGTGAAAAACATGTCAAAAAAGCTTTTACTCTATCCTGTTCAATAATAATCTTGATTTTTCAACATTTGGATTCCTCATTAGTGATACAATAGAAGGGGTAGTTGTTGGACTTATAAAGGCTAAAAACGTGTATTGGAGTATTCAAAATGAGTTCAAAGCAGTGGGGTATTCAAATGCGTTAGGTTTTCTCAAAAACATTCATGATAATATTGGACATCAACTCCAAAATATCAAGCCTGACCTTCCAATTCCTAAATGTCAATATCGTCGAAATGTGACCACATCGGACTTCATCAGCAAATTCAATCGTATGAACGCTAAAGATAATATGCCGACCCAACGTGAGATGTCGTCCATATTAAGCATCTCTAAAGGAACTGCTTATAACATTATCACCAAATATTGGAAGCTTAACAAAGAAAAATCACCACTTACAGAGGAAAACCCGAGCTTCGGTTTATCAACAAAGGAACTCAAGTTAATAGCTTATTCTATATCAATAAGGTATTGAAGCCGGTTGTTCGAAATGAAGCTCCGAAACTGTCTCTAGAAGGTCGGTGCCTGAAATCACAAATCACAACAGGCCTTCCAGTTTCATATGAAGGAGAACCTGAACTTTATCGGCAGTGATGTATGGATGCCGTTGTCTCCGGATACCTGACTTTGGTATAAGGAAATCATTATCAGAATCGCACCGATAACTCTGTTTAAGGTTTTAAAAAGCTCTGAAGGACGAGCGGACAAGATTGGACCAGTATATTATTAACAATACTCTTAAATCCTGGCAAAAAAGGCGTAAACTTATTTACGCATGTTATTGATCTCATATTGAACAAATGCTTTAATAAAGGTATAGATGCTATTATTTTTGTGGAATAAATTGTGTTCAAATATAATGTGGGCGCCGCTTGTAGTTCTCCTTGATAATGTCTTTAATCTGCAGATTGGCAGAAATATGTCATCTAAACATGCATGCATCAGTAAACAAAAAGCTGAGATCCCTTTGAACAGTACGTTGTAAAGTCAATCTATTGCTTATTCGTAAACAACGGACATGTTATCAATATATTTTGTTTCTGATTGCAATAAGGAGTGGAAACATTGCCTCTGTGGCAATACGCTTAATTCTGCAATCAAAGCGCTAGAGTCAGAGTGTAGGGAAATTTGTCCGGGCGACAGAAGCCAGCGATGTGGCGCCTATTGGAGAATTAACCTCTACAGACATTGGGGTAAATGTACAGTTTTTCACCTTATATTTTAGTACATCATACGTGTTTTATCACGTGAAGCAATACACGTGGTTAAACGTCTGAAGAAATAATAAAGTATAAAGAAGTGAGACTCTAGCTGATGGAGCAGTATTGCATTCTCATTATAAACAATTAGTTGGTCCTTATTTTGGTTATTTATTGCAAGTGACCAATTGCCAAAACAGTACGAAACAGCACACTACGAAACAACATATACACAAAGAAGAATAAAGCTTGGGTCAACGCCTTGGAACGGTCAATGCAAAGAATTGGGGGTTTAAACCAGTTTTAGAGCGCTCAGCTCAAAGTGTCGACTACATCATTTGGAAAAAGATTTTCGAATATAGCATTACATAATTAATATTTCTTTTCATCATCGTGCAGATACAAAAAGAAGCAGCAATATTTTGTGTTAAAGATCCATATTACAAAGTTTGATTGTTTATGTGACTGCTAAAAAATAAATCAAACAAGAAATGCCCGTCAGAGAGAAAGTATTAATAAAGTTAAACGATATAAAGAAGACAATATATATATATATATATATATATATATATATATATATATATATATATATATATATATATATATATATATATATATATATGTACTTACTATGAAATCATGAATACACCACTCGTTTCGTTTCAGACTGCCCACTCGGAAGTTACAGTGCAAACTGTTCCAAGCAATGCCATTGCTTAGAGGGCCCATGCGACGTTGTAACGGGTGCATGTGGAAATGGTGGCTGCAAAGATGGTTGGAAAGGAATAGCGTGTAATGAAAGTAAGTTGCCAAAAGATATTAATGTAACACAAACGCACAAATCAAACACATATCTCATAAAAGCAAATATGATATGAAGAGTCCGCATATAATACTCTGAAATCTGTGTACTATTTTAGATTCGTACATATACAAAGATATATATGAACACAAGTAGCGTCCCAATATTTTATTAAATAATCTGTCAACAGATTGACCGTTTTAGATTTATGCATGTGCAATTATAAAGTTAGCGTTCGAATATAATAAAATCTGTTAAACGATTGGCCATTTTAGATTTGTACATTTGCAACGATTAATACGAAATTTAAACAATGTTTTGAAAAGACGATTTGGAATTTACGCAATACTGGAAATGTTTTATTCTTGTTGTTAAACGAAACGCATATCGATTTGGTTACCAGAATTTTGTTTATCATTGAAATTTGCATTCGGACAACTCTTTATTGAATATATTGTCATTTTCACAAATCAGATTATTTTAGCCTGATTTCAATATTAACTCCAATCGCTCAAAAGGCGACATCAGAGCGAGCCTCGAACAGATCTGTTACAGCATCGCGATTTCAATATAACTTGACACGTCATTCATGTAGCAAAATATGCATAAACATAGTTTGGCCATCTCAAACACGTATTTACCTACCTTTTTATTGCATCAAGTATTATAACCATATGTTTAAAATTGTTAAAATAAGATATTATTTCATGTACGTATTTTCAAATGCGTGTTATTCAATTTTTGAAATCCAAAAGTCATTGCCGAATTTTGTTAACAATGTGATGTTAACAAATTATGCCTACAAATAAACAGTTCTAGATAATTTCATCTAAATAATTTGTCCTGATAAAAAGCAAGCGGACATTATGCTTCATGCACAGCATGGCATCTTCTTAATACTTATAATACGTAGTACTGAATTAAAACTTCGTGGCTCAGAGAAAGTTGAAGTCTTTACTTTTAGTAACACAATCTCTAGTCCATTTGTATAAAAATGACAAACCTTTTCTCTTTATTGAAACAAAACTTTTTTCTGTCTGTATTGCTACACTCGTCATTATTTGATTGTATACACCTTTATGCGAAATGCGTGTATTTGGCTTCATGCGCGCCGATAAGCCGATAAGATAAAGGAACAAAATATGCTTACAGCTACATGTACATCATGCTAGATTTAAAGACAAATTTTATCAAGAGTAGCCCGCATAATAATTTTATACTGTTAATGTTTGATGTTGGGAAAGTTTGGTGATCGTTTATCGCACTTCACAAGCGCTAAACATTGAGGAAAAATCAAAAAATGAATACATAACACGATGTTAGTGTCATACTGCCCAATCGACAGATACAGCTTAAACTGAGTGTGACATATACGTTACATCGCGTTTCGCGGGATCAAGGATTACGATATAACCTGTTATATCAACCATATAGTTATATATGCATAAGCTTCCCAGTCTAACAGAGGCACCTGGCCCGCTGCTTCCGGTGCAGTGTTGCCTTTATGATTACGTATTAAAATTGCTATGCAACTTAATGATATCTCTCCGTGACTGTTTAGTTTGGAACGAAATGAGATATCTAAAATGTCTAGTATTCAGCTATCGCGTTGCCTTTGACGAGGGTTAGGGTCAGATAAAATTTCAAAGACTGTTTCATAAAACTTCAAAGACTGTTTCAGAGATAAAAATAAAAAATCTTACATTGAACAAAGCCAATAATACGAATATATAGCTTTGCAATGCAATAAGTCTATGATGCGAATATAATTGTAAGAAATAACGGCCTCCGAATCAGGAAATGGAAAAAAGTTTGTTCCTTATTCGGACGCATTTATTTCGCTTTTGGTTATTTTAATTGTGTATATGTTGTGTGTGATATTTTAGCGATCATGTTACAAAGCTGTGTTTTCTCACTTTTTTTAATGTATATTGAATTTGACGATCAGCACTAAACAAAGTATTATGAAGACGATAATAAGGAACTTTTTTACTAAATGTAAATTATGATCAACCAAAGAGGACTACATAAGGAACTTGACATAGTCTTAAATGATAAAACAGAAAAGGGATGGCACCATTTAAATAAAAAATCGTTGTGTTTGTAGATTCGATATTGAAATATGTATTGCAATACATTTCTACTGAGTATTACTTACCAATAATCCGGTTCCTTTTCTGCCGTTGAATGATGAAACATGAACGAGTTCCATATTCTGTATTTAATACGAATAAAGAACTGGCATACTTAAACATTGGTTAAATGAACAAAGGTAATCCACCTGTTCATTAAAATCATTGTTAATATGTTGTATATTAAATGTATTTATTGCAGTACTTTTTTCTTAATTGTATTTCCTGATAACTACGTTCCTTTTTCGCGGCCTAATGAGTAAACAGGAATCAGTTCCTTATTTTTTATTAAAAGCGAATATAAACTGGAATTTTCTTACTTCAAAATACCTAAAAATGGACCAAAGACTACTACATTTCAATCAAAATTATTGTAAAAGTAGATTGGATAGTAAAGCTATATTTTGCAATACATTTATTCGAAGATTTTTACATTATAAATTACTTCGCAGCTGAATAAGGAAAACAGAATGCAAAGAATTGGGGGTTTAAACCAGTTTTAGAGCGCTCAGCTCAAAGTGTCGACTACATCATTTGGAAAAAGATTTTCGAATATAGCATTACATAATTAATATTTCTTTTCATCATCGTGCAGATACAAAAAGAAGCAGCAATATTTTGTGTTAAAGATCCATATTACAAAGTTTGATTGTTTATGTGACTGCTAAAAAATAAATCAAACAAGAAATGCCCGTCAGAGAGAAAGTATTAATAAAGTTAAACGATATAAAGAAGACAATATATATATATATATATATATATATATATATATATATATATATATATATATACTTACTATGAAATCATGAATACACCACTCGTTTCGTTTCAGACTGCCCACTCGGAAGTTACAGTGCAAACTGTTCCAAGCAATGCCATTGCTTAGAGGGCCCATGCGACGTTGTAACGGGTGCATGTGGAAATGGTGGCTGCAAAGATGGTTGGAAAGGAATAGCGTGTAATGAAAGTAAGTTGCCAAAAGATATTAATGTAACACAAACGCACAAATCAAACACATATCTCATAAAAGCAAATATGATATGAAGAGTCCGCATATAATACTCTGAAATCTGTGTACTATTTTAGATTCGTACATATACAAAGATATATATGAACACAAGTAGCGTCCCAATATTTTATTAAATAATCTGTCAACAGATTGACCGTTTTAGATTTATGCATGTGCAATTATAAAGTTAGCGTTCGAATATAATAAAATCTGTTAACCGATTGGCCATTTTAGATTTGTACATTTGTAACGATTAATACGAAATTTAAACAATGTTTTGAAAAGACGATTTGGAATGTACGCAATACTGGAAATGTTTTATTCTTGTTGTTTAACGAAACGCATATCAATTTGGTTACCAGAATTTTGTTTATCATTGAAATTTGCATTCGGACAACTCTTTATTGAATATATTGTCATTTTCACAAATCAGATTATCTTAGCCTGATTTCAATATTTACTCCAATCGCTCAAAAGGCGACATCAGAGCGAGCCTCGAACAGATCTGTTACATCATCGCGATTTCAATATAACTTAACACGTCATTCATGTAGCAAAATATGCATAAACATAGTTTGGCCATCTCAAACACGTATTTACCTACCTTTTAATTGCATCAAGTATTATATCCATATGTTTAAAATTGTTAAAATAAGATATTATTTCATGTAGGTATTTTCAAATGCGTGTTATTCAATTTTTGAAATCCAAAAGTCATTGCCGAATTTTGTTAACAATGTGATGTTAACAAATTATGCCTACAAATAAACAGTTCTAGATAATTTCATCTAAATAATTTGTCCTGATAAAAAGCAAGCGGACATTATGCTTCATGCACAGCATGGCATCTTCTTAATACTTATAATACGTAGTACTGAATTAAACCTTCGTGGCTCAGAGAAAGTTGAAGTCTTTACTTTTAGTAACACAATCTCTAGTCCATTTGTATAAAAAATGACAAACCTTTTCTCTTTATTGAAACAAAACTTTTTTCTGTCTGTATTGCTACACTCGTCATTATTTGATTGTATACACCTTTATGCGAAATGCGTGTATTTGGCTTCATGCGCGCCGATAAGCCGATAAGATATAGGAACAAAATATGCTTACAGCTACATGTACATCATGCTAGATTTAAAGACAAATTTTATCAAGAGTAGCCCGCATAATAATTTTATACTGTTAATGTTTGATGTCAGGAAAGTTTGGTGATCGTTTATCGCACTACACAAGCGCTAAACATTGAGGAAAAATCAAAAAATGAATACATAACACGATGTTAGTGTCATACTGCCCAATCGGCAGATACAGCTTAAACTGAGTGTGACATATACGTTACATCGCGTTTCGCGGGATCAAGGATTACGATATAACCTGTTATATCAACCATATAGTTATATATGCATAAGCTTCCCAGTCTAACAGAGGCACCTGGCCCGCTGCTTCCGGTGCAGTGTTGCCTTTATGATTACGTGTTAAAATTGCTATGCAACTTAATGATATCTCTCCGTGACTGTTTAGTTTGGAACGAAATGAGATATCTAAAATGTCTAGTATTCAGCTATCGCGTTGCCTTTGACGAGGGTTAGGGTCAGATAAAATTTCAAAGACTGTTTCATAAAACTTCAAAGACTGTTTCAGAGATAAAAATAAAAAATCTTACATTGAACAAAGCCAATAATACGAATATAAAGCTTTGCAATGCAATAAGTCTATGATGCGAATATAATTGTAAGAAATAACGGCCTCCGAATCAGGAAATGGAAAAAAGTTTGTTCCTTATTCGGACGCCTTTATTTCGCTTTTGGTTATTTTAATTGTGTATATGTTGTGTGTGATATTTTAGCGATCATGTTACAAAGCTGTGTTTTCTCACATTTTTAATGTATATTGAATTTGACGATCAGCACTAAACAAAGTATTATGAAGACGATAATAAGGAACTTTTTTTTACTAAATGTAAATTATGATCAACCAAAGAGGACTACATAAGGAACTTGACATAGTCTTAAATGATAAAACAGAAAAGGGATGGCACCATTTAAATAAAAAATCGTTGTGTTTGTAGATTCGATATTGAAATATGTATTGCAATACATTTCTACTGAGTATTACTTACCAATAATCCGGTTCCTTTTCTGCCGTTGAATGATGAAACACGAACGAGTTCCATATTCTGTATTTAATACGAATAAAGAACTGGCATACTTAAACATTGGTTAAATGAACAAAGGTAATCCACCTGTTCATTAAAATCATTGTTAATATGTTGTATATTAAATGTATTTATTGAAGTACTTTTTTCTTAATTGTATTTCCTGATAACTACGTTCCTTTTTCGCGGCCTAATGAGTAAACAGGAATCAGTTCCTTATTTTTTTATTAAAAGCGAATATAAACTGGAATTTTCTTACTTTAAAATACCTAAAAATGGACCAAAGACTACTAAATTTCAATCAAAATTATTGTAAAAGTAGATTGGATAGTAAAGCTATATTTTGCAATACATTTATTCGAAGATTTTTACATTATAAATTACTTCGCAGCTGAATAAGGAAAACAGAATCAGGTGCGCTAAATTGGGCGTAGAACCGGTCATCATCGAGACGAGGGCACTTTCGTAGATTCCGTCGGACCATATACGTCTGCAAAGCATGATGGTTGCCAGATATACATTTGTTCTGCACGAACAAGAAAACGCGTGTTAAAATATTGAACAAACATACGCTATTACGATACGCGCATAGGTCTTTGAATCAAACAGATATTAAAAAATCTAGATAAAGCTTTCCAGTATACTAAAGTCATCGGGGCCGCTGCTTTCAGTTCAGTCTCGCCTTAATTGTGACATCAGCGACTTCGTACTGACTTCAGCGTTACCCGAAATAAGGTCTCAAAATTTATCGTTGGAAGGAGCGTGAAGACTATTTGCATTCTGTACGCATACAGATCGCAACAGTTTCGCTAACTTTGGCGTGTTACTGGTTATTCAAACCAAATGCGAAAGGTATTTTCATACTTTAAAAATAAATTGAAATTAACAAAATGGTAATTATTATCAACTAAATCATTGCATATCAAGGTTAGACAATATAAAAATATTGCAATACATTTGTGCATTTTTACGGCTGAAAACGGATAAAAGTATCAATTACACTACTCTCTGAGTAATACTTGTCATCGTTGAGACGAGTGCCGTTGTAAAGGTCCCCAAGGTCCTTTATCGTGTACTGAGGTTTAAGGTCTTCTGATATTCTGTTGGTCTTCACGAAGAAAAAAACGCTTTTTGGCCTCTAATCGTTCACTAAGGTTGCAGGTCTCCTGATAAAACGTTGGTGTGCATAAGCGAGGAAAGACGTGTTCGACTTACCATCGAGACGACCAAACTCGTTTTTTTAGGTCCTCACGCCCCTAATTATGTGCCAAGAATGAAGGTTACCGAATGTACCGTTTCTTTTCACGAGGAAAATACATCTTCGGACTTATAAAATCTGTGCAGAAAGCACGCTATTAAAGCGAATATGAGCAAAGTTTGTTTTATTTAAAATATTCAAGTGTATCGAAGAAACTTTCCAGTACACTATATACATTTTGGTCGCTGCTTCCGGCACAGTCTCTTCTTTATGTGTAGGCATTCGGTACGTATACAGAGCGCAACAGTAACGCTAAAATCGGTTTAGGATTCTTTACCATCAAGGCCATCGACATTTGGTTAGTCCTCGCGGTGTGTCTAGGTTGAAAGTCGCAAGTGTGTCGGCATAAACAAGAAAACGCTTAGTCGTACTGAGAGAATCAAAGAAGACGACACGCTATTAAAGCGTGTATGACACTTACATTCTATTGTAGTCACATGTACCGCTTCTACCGGTGCGGACTCTCATGTGTAGTTACGTGTTGTAATTGCTTTGCATTTAATCTTATCCCATCGATGTTGTAACCATATGAGCACGGAATAAGTTTTATTGAACATGTCTAGTATTCAGCTATCGCATTGTATTGGCCAAAGGTAAGGGTAAGATAAACCTTCAAGAATTGTTGCAGAGATAAAAAAAAATGTTACATTGAACATTGCCAATAATACGAATTTAAAGCTCTCTATGTTGAAGGTATATGATCTGAATCGTACTTAAATGATTGTATTTTCATCATTTATCGTGTAGTCCGATAACGCATTTTCTCATTCGTTCCGTCAACCATGAACCTTGACATACTAAATGTGCCTGGACTCGATGGTGACCAGCCTTACGCAAAAGATAGCTCAACAGGTTCCTATTCCTTAATTAAGCGCAACAAATAACATGTTTATATTTATATCAATTTATTTATTTTTTTATATACATTCATTGATATGAAGTAAGCATGTTTAATTTATTTTTAAGAATACAAACATATTTTCCTTAATCGGTTTGAATAAGGAATCTTAGTCAATCTCGAGAAAAAAAGTGTGTTGTCATGAAATAAAACCGTGAAAATGTAATTCAATCATTATTGAAAGTCCAACAACAACGAATTACACCATTATTTGTACTACATAAATTGATTGTATTCGAGTTGCATGAAATTCACTTTATTTATCAATTAGATGCATAGTTCATATAAATTTGGTACCATTAGATGTTTAGTTACAAACAAACATTTGTTAATTCGGTTGAATAAGGGACAGGAAAATGCTTTATTATTCCTTATTCGTTAATTAATTCATGAATCAGACACCGCTTGGTTTTGTTGACATTTTCTTAAGAATTATTAGTATTATTTATATGTAAAGCTTTTATCAAATATGTTGAATTTGAACAAGGAAAACGGAACTAACTTTCTCTCATTTTAAATGCATGGCATTTCATGAAAACCGCAATGTCATATATTGCAGTAATAACTGTTTCTGGAATGAAGTTTTAAATGGAATATAATATTGCATTTACATATCAATTCATGAGCGTATATTTACGTTGAAAATGTATAAGATCTAATCAAAATACAAAATGCTTAATTATTTATGATTGAAGAGCATCTTTAGACACACTCAAACAACCCCGAGGTGGTTCCATTGGTAAATTGCTTAATTAATATCGAAAAATATTTAAGGCGTATACTTGTTTATTATCTAATTTTGTACTTTCAATGTAAGTTTCTTGTTTTGCACATTCTAACAATAATACTTAGATCAAGTTCAGCAAGTTGTCATAGTGATTATGTTAAATAGTATTATCAGGTGAATAGAAAAATTATTTTCATTTATCAACATTAGTAAAACAGAATACAACAGATTTTTCTGATGATAACGTTGTTCGAATTCAGTTTTTGATGCTTTGTACCTGCTCATTCTACTTCTGATGTATATACTGTTACATACTGTTACAGGGCGAAACATATTATAATTTGACC